>NW_017292453.1:0-346 GCF_001594075.2 Trachymyrmex cornetzi
CTTATTTGAAAAAATTCCCGACCGTTGAGTTGGGCAGGTAGAGGGGCGGGAGGGGGCGCATCTGGAGGGGGACGTCCCCAAGTTTGTTTCCCATTCTCGTCAGTTGCCATTATGCTGTGGTCTAGAGAGCAGCGGGCCTTCGCCGTCGAGAGCTTCTTTTGTAACGGTCGCTCAGTTGTTGCTACGCAACGTGCCTTTCGCGCTCGCTTCGAAATTCCTCCTCACAGACTCGTTCCTGACCGTAATTCGATTCTGTCGTGGGTCAACTCATTTCAGGAGTGTGGAAGTGTCGCTAAACCCAGAAATGGACGTCAACGGAACAGCAGAACACCGGAAGCTGTGGAAA
>NW_017292454.1:0-346 GCF_001594075.2 Trachymyrmex cornetzi
TCGACTCAGTATAGTCTGTTCTACCCACGCACGAAACATTTGGCGATAATTTCCAGACACCCTATATACTTGTTATTCGTAAAAATTATGTATTCGAAAAATGTAATTTATCCGTTTATCAAGTACGATTTAAATCGGTTGGAGAATCACGTTTAAAAAAACCAATGAAAGCAACGTTTAAAAACCGGATGTGAATAATGTTAAAAAATCGGACGTGAATAACGTTTAAAAACCGGATGAAAATAATATTTAAAAAACGAATGAGAATAACGTTTAAAAACCAGATGTGAATAATGTTAAAAAATCGGACGTGAATAACGTTTAAAAATCGGATGTAAATAATGTT
>NW_017292455.1:0-346 GCF_001594075.2 Trachymyrmex cornetzi
AATGGATTTACAGCAACAATGTACAGATTGGTGGCCCAAATAAAATTGTGGAAATTGATGAAGCGAAAATTGGTCGAAGAAAATACCACAAAGGACGTATAATAACAGGACAATGGGTAGTTGGAGGCATAGAACGAGAATCCAAGAAAATATTTATTGTGCCGGTTGAAGATCGGAAGTCAGAAACGCTAATACCAATTATTTGACGATACATCAAACCTAGGTCAATTATTCATAGCGATTGTTGGCGAGCATATGATAGTGTGAAATATGAAAACTATATTCATTGTACAGTCAATCACGCAGAAAATTTCGTTAATCCACGTACAGGTGTTCACACTCAAAA
>NW_017292456.1:0-346 GCF_001594075.2 Trachymyrmex cornetzi
AGACACCAATGACGTGCCTGTCGTCGAACTCCAATCACCTTCCTTTCGAAGTCCCGTAGCGTGCATGCTCGACACGGGTGCTCAACCTAACATAGTAAAAAAATCTTGCATTAATGATAAAGTTATAATTAATAGTGATGAAATTCTTCAACTTACCGGTATTACCGAAGAAATAGTCAATACTCTCGGTTCAGTCAAAATTCCTATATCCTCCATTCCTGTGACCTTTCACATCGTCCCCGACAACTTCCCTATAATACCACAAGGAATTCTAGAATCAACCTTTTTTATAGAAAGAAACGCATGCATAAATTACGCGAAAAAATGCATTACCTGGCATAGACAA
>NW_017292457.1:0-346 GCF_001594075.2 Trachymyrmex cornetzi
CATTTCCACATACACATTTCCTTTGCCGTACGCTTCAAGTTCTTCGCCGTTGCCTATATGTATGTTCTGTGGTTTCTCGAACACAGCGAAGTCTCTCAGCCAGTCCTCTCGATTGGTCATGTGATCCGACGCACCGGTGTCGATCAGCCAATACTCGTCCGAGTTTTCTCGGTCCGCGTCTACCACGAATGCCTGTGCCGTCTTTGTCTGTTCGCTATTGTTTTCACCTTTTTTCGGACAATTTCTTGCAAAATGTCCTTTCTCACCGCAGGAATAACAACCACGACAGTCCTTTTGTTTGTGACCTTTACCACCGCAGGAATAGCATCCTTTCTTCAGGACTTTG
>NW_017292458.1:0-346 GCF_001594075.2 Trachymyrmex cornetzi
CAGACTAACCACGATAGAACACGTCCCGCAACTAGATTACAATTAAAAGACAAAAATAAACAAATCGAAGAACTTCCTCCTTCATCGTCACTCCCATCTCTTTTATGGCCAGAGACACCAGGAGACAGACCCTTCCTAACGTCGTCTCCGCTCGAACCAAGAATCTCAAGAACAATAAACTTAGACGATAGTAGCTCAATCACCATCCTACCAGAAAATATTAACGAAAACATACCTCACCGCACCGCTAACTTCGACGAAAACGAGCGCGCCTCAAAAATTTCACAGAATATCGACATTACGGAAATTCCGAGTACGTCTGGCATACAGTATAACCTGCGTTCCA
>NW_017292459.1:0-346 GCF_001594075.2 Trachymyrmex cornetzi
TCAGGCTCCATTTTCCCTGCACTTCCGCTATGATTTGCATTACAGGAGGGTTCGTGTAACTCATGCCATTCATCATACTCAGCGGTGCCCTCATTTTTCTGCCAATATTCACACTCTTTGCAGTACTTCGATTTCACACAAATATCTATAACTTTTCCTGAAAACCAACCAATCAAACTTGCGAAGCCATAGAGAGAAGAGAAACCGCGCTTTCTCCACGAGCCGTCTCCCGACACTGTTAGTCCCTCAAGCTGACCTTTTTCAATAGAAATTTTCTTTTCCTCCTCGGCAGCTTTCCGTAAGACTTTTGATTTTACAGCGTCCGTTGCTACAGCTATACTTTGCA
>NW_017292460.1:0-346 GCF_001594075.2 Trachymyrmex cornetzi
ATTGCGCTAAGCTAGGATTGCTAGATTTCCCTGGAACTTTAACACCAAAGCAAACAAAAATTTACAAATTATATATTGGAGCAATTTAATAATATTAGTATAATTTTTTTTTAAAAAGAATTTTAGAAAATAAACGTTAAAATATCCTACAATATCCGATCTTTAAAAAAATGAATCGATCTGTTAATTACTCGCTTGTAAGACACGCAATAAATCTATTCGGACATTAATAACCGGTAACCGAAACACGTGTAAGTGCAACCGGCATCATCGTGTATATTTTACATTTTTACAGTGGACCACCATGCTAAAGGCACCCCGCAACGATCACCAAATTATGATGGAT
>NW_017292461.1:0-346 GCF_001594075.2 Trachymyrmex cornetzi
TTCTGATGTTACTGTAAAATAATCAAAGACTACATCGTATTATTATCTTGACCTGTATGTGATAAGTATGTGTCATAACACAATAAATAACTTTCAATTCATCTGTATAATGATGTCACACCTGTAACAAAGCGGACATTCGTACAATACAATAATAATATTTTACTGTCATATCACATCTGTGACAAAGTAAATATTTGCACGTCATCATGACTTTGTTGCAATTACTGTGGCTTCTTTTGCTATAGAGAATTTATTAATAATTAATCAATAAAAATTTATTGTCTTCACCAAATGATATTTAAATACAATCCTAAAGAATCGTAAAGACTCACTGCGAATCAAT
>NW_017292462.1:0-346 GCF_001594075.2 Trachymyrmex cornetzi
CTACACTCTCCGTTATGTTAAGAAAGACTTGGAAGGATTTAATAAAAATAGAAGTAATTTAGACTATATGATTTAAATATTGATACAACATGCTGTGTTGGAATTTATTCGAGGTTTGTTTGTAATTACTATGGGCTTCGTGGGCTTGCGCACGGGCGCAATATGCGGCGGAGACTGCGGAGGCCTAGGTCGCGGCTGCGGAGTTGCAGCGACCGTTTTTGGAGCCTCGGGAGTGTGGACCGCGTCCGATGTGCTCGCGATTTCGCGCGCCGTGGTTGGCGTGTCGGCGATAGGCTCGTAAATCTCCCCACCGTTATCCTCCCAATGGCGGGAAGGGTCAAACGTC
>NW_017292463.1:0-346 GCF_001594075.2 Trachymyrmex cornetzi
TACCGGATCCCGATAAATGAACCAAAGCCAATAGGAACATTCTTTGTTCAATCTCGATGCAACACAAAAGTTCCCATTTCTATATTAAAAATTATATATAAATTTTTTTAAAATTAATTATATCGATTGTGTTCACAAATTTCTTTTATGTGAGCATAACAAGAATACTTTACATTGTAATATATTTAAACTATTAAGTAATTTAATTAAAAAATACAATTTGAATAATAGTTCTAAATTAACCATGTCAAAAGAAAAAATTATAAAGATCAATATACGTCAAAAGAGAATAAAAAGATTAAAAAGATCGATATATAATACTTTTTATACAAACTAACCTGCGTCG
>NW_017292464.1:0-346 GCF_001594075.2 Trachymyrmex cornetzi
ATGCATAAATGCTTTTATAAAAGTCTAGTGAAAAACATTATTTTGTATATTATCAAGTGGTATTTCTATTTATAGATATATTACAAGTATATTAATATATTTTGTATATTATCAAGTAGCCTAGTTTTACATATAAAACAATGTTAAATGCCAAAATGTATGCTTGTGGACATAAAGAAAGTATATACGTATTTAGATTTACATATAGTAAATGAAAGTAAATGAAAGAATAGTAACTTTTACTAATACGTACGATTACGTAATTGTAAATATAGTAAGACGTAAGATATATTACATATAATATATCATCCTACATATGTATATATCTTACACACTCAATCGTACA
>NW_017292465.1:0-346 GCF_001594075.2 Trachymyrmex cornetzi
TGTATGATCGTTTAATGTACCATTACCTACATCTAGTAAAAATTGTGCAAATTCTTTTTCCTGTGGTAATGTTCTAATATTTTCTGTTAATGAAAATATTTTAAATTGTTTCCATAGGGTACTAAATTTTATAGATAAATTTATAATTTCACAACGCGTAGCTCTTTCTTTTATAGGCAATAATTGTCTAAAATCTCCACCAAGAAGTATAATTTTTCCACCAAAATATAAATCATTTTGCATTACATCGCGTAATGTCCGATCCATTATTTCTAATACATAACGTGGCGCCATAGGAGCTTCATCCAAAATAAAAACATTTACAAGTTTTAGTTTCTCAGCTTCT
>NW_017292466.1:0-347 GCF_001594075.2 Trachymyrmex cornetzi
GTACATATTTACGTAGTTCTCTCTTTTCATGTTTCTTTTAACTATTAAATGGAGTAGAATTCATGATGTATTTTTACGGTACAAATTTTTTATAACTCAGTTGAATTAAAACGAAAAATTTTGTATTTATAATTCTGAATAAAATAGCATTCATGATGCATTTTTAAATGGAATAATGGATTTTCTACTCACAATTTCGAATGGTATTTATGACCTATTTTAAGAAAATGGGTCATTAAAAGAAAAATTTTCTTTTATTCAATTGGATCAAAAAACTGCATTTCTTATTCAGAATTTTGAATTTAGCAGTTTTCACGATGCACACAAAATACTATAATATTATTTTT
>NW_017292467.1:0-347 GCF_001594075.2 Trachymyrmex cornetzi
AAAAAAAAAAAAAAAAAAAAAAAAAAAAAACGAAACGCGGGTCCCACGCGAGTATTTAAGTACAGGCTTGATTGGTTGCATTTTATTCATCGTTGCTGTGACGCTGATCATGTGTTTTTTCCCCTGTTGGCGAAAGCTTTCTGGAATTTCAGTTGGTTGGAGCTCGCGCTCAGCTCAACTTGTACAAAAAGCGTTGCTTTTGTCACCGATAACGACCTTCTCGCGCGTATACTCTTTCTCTCGCTATATCTTGCTACTTTCTTTTCACACTTTCTTTCTCTGCCTCTCTTTCTCTTTCTTTCTGTCTCTATCTATACTTACTTCTCACCGCTGTAATTTCCTCTTTA
>NW_017292468.1:0-347 GCF_001594075.2 Trachymyrmex cornetzi
ACGAAGATGAAGGTCGGAACTCGTTATTTAGTCTTGAGAACACGCATGTGAGAGCGAGAGAGAAAGAGTGAGAGGGGGGCACACACACGAGAGGAATGCATATACATGGTGGACAGGATCGACGGTGTACGATAAGAGTGTAAATAGAATTTTAGTCGCAAGAGAAAGGTTCATTATCGCTACAATTACTGCATTATGATGATTACTAATTGCTGTGCGATGGCAGGCGTGTACACGAGGTGTTTTTGTTATACGAGAGAAGAAATAAGATGCAACATAAGATACCGTACAGTTGAAGAAGAGACAGGAAACGTACACACCGTAGAAGACAAAAGCGAAACAGAGAG
>NW_017292469.1:0-347 GCF_001594075.2 Trachymyrmex cornetzi
TAGTGATGTCATTAATCTGAGTATAAAATACTCATCTCACTTCAGACTCGGTTTCACTTGTGTATAAATGGAAAGCAACTCGTATAGAGAGGACTAATGAAGCGCAAGAGTGGGGGAAGTTATTAACTGTCACTTTTTACTTCATCCGCTTAAACGCTATTGACACGGAGTTGTCTCTGGGTCTGCGCACAAATGACAACGAAATTTACGTTAAGAGTTACAAGGTCTGTTTTCTGTGGCTGAACTAGGCTGCGTTCCACTTAACGCTCATAACGCTCGTGGATTCATTTCATCCTTGTCGTTTATCAAATGTTAAACAAGGATAAACGATGCTCGCGAGCATTGCG
>NW_017292470.1:0-347 GCF_001594075.2 Trachymyrmex cornetzi
GATACGGGGGCGGCCCCCAACGTTGTAAAACAAAGAGCCTTAAATCCAGAAGTAAATATTAATCGTGACGACCCGCTCTGCCTTAGTGGCATAACGAGCGGCCGCGTCGAAACCTTAGGGTCAGTAGAGATCTGCATAAAGACGTTTATTTATTTACATTCTTCACTATAAATTCATACGTGGAGCAGAACTGTCCGGTTATAGTTTCAATTTTTACGACCTTGGGCAGTGGTCTCGCGGGTAGAAACGGTGGAGGCGGCAGATCCTGGCAGTTGCCAGGCACGGGATGATAGAAACCCGGCGGCTGGACAATGCGCGGGTCAGCGAATTCCCGCGAGTCGAAGTCC
>NW_017292471.1:0-347 GCF_001594075.2 Trachymyrmex cornetzi
TGATGAATATCATCTCCGAAATCAATCTCTTCCTGTAGTGAGGTTCCTCGTCCAATATTGCAATACTGTCCCAGTTAAAATCGTGTCCCTCTTGCAACCGATGTTCCGTTATAACACCGCGAGCAGACGTGTTCCATCGGATGTGGTTCTTATGTTCCGTGATTCTTGACTTTAGTTGTCTTCACGTCTGTCTAACATAACTCGCGTCGCAGCTCTCGCACGAAATCTTATAAACAACCTTCGACTTCTTATCACGCGGCAAGGGGTTCCTAATAAATTCTCGTAATTTATTAACACTATAAAATGATACCCTCATATGCTCGCTATTCAATCTATTAAACTTCTCA
>NW_017292472.1:0-347 GCF_001594075.2 Trachymyrmex cornetzi
AACTATCGTTATCAATTGAAGGACTTGGTGCAATAGTGAGCTAACCTACACTTTGTAAAAAAAAACGGAGAAAACAAACTCTAAAGTTAAAATGATAGAAAATACATATTTATTTGCACATTGCTACAAACTTTTATATTTTGGCACATGTCTTTATTACAGATTGCATACTGTGAATAAGGAATACTATGAGAATAAAATTTCTCTGCGTTAGACGATTACACTGCTGAGTGATAAAAAATACAAATCGCTGCATAAACATATATAATAGCAATAATAGTGGATTATTTCAACTTTTGGGACAAATAGAGGACTCTATTACTTATTCATTTCTATTATAAATCACA
>NW_017292473.1:0-347 GCF_001594075.2 Trachymyrmex cornetzi
GAAAAAGTAAAATTTATAATTAAATTTCTAGAAAAAAATCAGAATATCTTTAAAAAAGTTCTACCATCGATAACCTTCGACAAAAGAAAATGGATCATAATTTAATAAATAATTATTACATATATATATATATATATAACCAACAATAAGGCGAAATATTTAATATGTCATAAAATGATTGAATTATTTTCTTTAAACACAGATGGTACCTGCTCTCAATTAAAAAGGGGCGGTACGGAGGATTCATATATATATGTATATATATCCCGTCTATACACATATATATTTAGCAACCGGACTTAATAAAGGTAATAATGAAATATTAGGTACGTTCAGCAGACTTAACT
>NW_017292474.1:0-347 GCF_001594075.2 Trachymyrmex cornetzi
GGTATTTACTTGGATAGAGGTATGAGAGTCGAGTCACATTGTAAGAACTTGAAAAATAGAGTATGATCACTATTCGATAAACTTGGCAAATTGGCAAAATCCCAATGGGGTCTCAAAGGCAGAACACTCAACGATTTACCGGGGAGTCTTCGCCCCAGTAGTTGCATATGCGGCTGCGGGTTGGGCGGACCTGTGTACTGAAAAAGATAAGAAAATTCTTAGGGTTGTGCAGCGTACAGTGCTCATAGCACAAACAAGTGCATACCGCACGGCGTCGTGGGAGTTACTTTGTGTGGTGTCAGGACAGACTCCCGTCGACTTACTCTTAGACGAATATAGGGCCCGAT
>NW_017292475.1:0-347 GCF_001594075.2 Trachymyrmex cornetzi
CTGTCCTGCATGTATTTGCCTTACGACAAAAACGCACAAATGAAATAAGTTTATCATATGTTTCCTAGATCGTCGGTCATGCAATGTTGAACGCTTAAAGAGACACGCTGATAATTAAATGTAATCTAGTATGTGCTTCATAAGTATTTGAATCATGTGTGACAGGCCGTGGATATTATTATTTTTGCTAAAACCGTGGATCTTACGATATGTGTAACAATGGCTGCGTTCAGCAGACTTAGCAGTTTTGCAACCGTTTTATGATTCATCGCGTTGATTGAATCATACTTTTAGATTTAAAGGAATAGTCCCATCTCAGCGAAGAATCACAAAACGGTTGCAAAACT
>NW_017292476.1:0-347 GCF_001594075.2 Trachymyrmex cornetzi
CTCGCTTGTAGAGCGAGAAGGACGGGCGCTGTCTCTCGCTGTCTCGCTTGCTCTCGCGGCGAAGACGGCTGACTCGATGCCGGTAGGTGTCTGCTTGGTGAGGGTACAAGTGGTGGGGCTGGTTTCCGTGTTGCCGGGAAGCCAAATGTGCATCACTGGCTCATACGGACGCGCATTACATGTCCCTTTCAAGGGTGGCGTATCTGCTCACGGCCCCCGCACTTCCTGGCCTGGCGGAGGAGATCTGGATGGATTTCCCTCTCGCGCCCCGTCGGGGCCCTATGCTCCGTCCGGCCCCTCCAGGGTGGCCGGGAATTCTGGCCTCCTCCGGTGCTCTGCAAGGGGTG
>NW_017292477.1:0-347 GCF_001594075.2 Trachymyrmex cornetzi
GTTATCATTGCGAATATCCATGGTAGCTTCCAACCCATTTGGCATCCGCAAATTAATTTCAGCGGCCTCCCGCTGTAAACTGCACGCAGCGTCTATTACTTCGGCCGACTGTTGCACCAGCTGCAGTACATGCACATGAATATAATGCGCGCAACCAATTAAATTATTGATGTTAGCCATTATATCTTTGCTCTTTTCGACCCTTAAACTCGATACTGACACACTCGACAAGCAAACTGACGGACTGTGGAGGCTGTGCGACAATTTATAGTAAAAATGTATGCGACAGAGTGATATCATTTTGAAAAGAATCCTCCGACCAAGTACCACGTGCAAAAGTTTATACC
>NW_017292478.1:0-347 GCF_001594075.2 Trachymyrmex cornetzi
TTTTACATGCTATCGCTTTACGTGCTCTTGTTTACAGCTTATCGTGTGTTATCTTCGCTTCTATTCTATAAGAAAACTAATCATATTTTCACGCGAATAATTATTTAGTCTATAAAATAATTTAGATAATATATTATTTGGATTCATATAGTGAAACTATAAATATGAATTACACAATAAGAAGATGTGTCTGGGAAATACCCTTGAAACTTAAACGTAATAATAAATTAATCGAATATATATATCATGAATGGTAGGAAGGACATTCTAAGTAATAAAACACCTGACTTGAAGCAGGTGAATGACCAACGATTTCGTAACGAAATCGCGCACCAGACGTAGATGGT
>NW_017292479.1:0-347 GCF_001594075.2 Trachymyrmex cornetzi
AGGTTCTATGTATATTTTTGAAACAGTCCTACTCATTTGAAATTCACTAGATATAGGATTATCGTTTTGAAACCCTTGTATTGTTTCACTCATACCTTGACTCGAAGAGGAAATTGAACTTATAGAGTAATTAATAGGCCTAATACTCTGTATCTTGTCTCTATCTTATTTATAAATTAACCATTTTATTTTTTTGTCTATTCTTATTAACTCTTTCTTGTAAGCTGTGTACATGTGATTTTCTGATTATGAAAAAATGAATCTGTAATCCTTCTAGGAACCTATGCTATTATTTTCCTCATACAATAAACCGATTGTTTCTTGGAATCATGAATCGTTCTGTGTGA
>NW_017292480.1:0-347 GCF_001594075.2 Trachymyrmex cornetzi
CGATATGAAATTAGGAAATAAGTGTTTCGCACAAATTCAACTGCAAATGTTCTTAAGAAATGTTCAAAAAGGGTTATTTTGTATGGCAAAACACGATTTTGAATCAACTCATGAAATCATAACCGTATGGGTAGATTACGATGATATTTATGTTAAAAATTTAATACAAAAAGCTATGATCTTTTGGAAAAGCAATATCTTTCCATTACTTCTAAAAACTGTACAGAGTTAGTTATATAAAAACATTGTACAAATAACATGTGTTGCATATATATATTTATAAATTTTGTAAGAGAAAATAATTATAATAAATTACATTGTTAATAGAATTATTGTTTTTCATTATT
>NW_017292481.1:0-348 GCF_001594075.2 Trachymyrmex cornetzi
CTTCCCAATTTCTTTTCCCTCTACTTTATTTCTCCCTCTCTTATTTACTCCTTCCTTCGGCATTTCCACTTCAACCTTCTTACCAAAGATTGTCTGGTTCACATTGTCTCTGAACACACTAGAGAAATGACCATTCCACTCTCATCGCATCGTCTGACAATTGATATTTTTGCATTATATTGACATACGTTTTAGAAGATACATACCAGGTGTACAAGTACGAAATGCGGATTTTTTTTCAAAAAAAAAACACGTTAAATTCAGAAGAATGATAAAAAGTGATTTTATTCAAAGTATGCTCCATTGCTAGTTACACATTTTTCCCATCTTTCGGGTAATTTATGGATA
>NW_017292482.1:0-348 GCF_001594075.2 Trachymyrmex cornetzi
AATTCATTACATAATTGTGACTTTTTAAAAATGTTTTCTGCGTTAGATGATTTAAAAATTGCCTAAAAAGGCTAATAAAGCTAAAACTACTAATGAGCTTTCTTCACATAACGAAGATATTAAGAGAAAACGGATACGAAAAAAGAAAAGAGATAATAAAAATCGAAATAAAGAATCGTCAAATACCGATGATACATCATTAGATGATAACTCAAGTGATGGAAATACATATCCCATCACATCTTTTCTGAATTCAAACAAATCAGTAAGTGGTAAATATCATTGTCTATGAATAAAGCTTATAATTGAACTGTTTATTCATATAATATATGATTTCTTCAATTTGAC
>NW_017292483.1:0-348 GCF_001594075.2 Trachymyrmex cornetzi
TTGCACTGCATTCTTAATAAATAACAAGATAACTGCACTCAATATGGCCTAGTTGCTGTTTGTCGATAGTTCCATAGGTACTTAAATCTTTACTATACTTATCTATATATTGAAATCATTTCACATTTTCAATTAATGTTGAGGAATTTCTACTCAACATTAAAAATTCTCGGATAAATTATAATATATTGAATACAGTTTCTTATATACTTCTTGATATTAGATCCAATTTTAAATCTATTTTCTGAGAATTATTATATCTATTAATTATATTTCACAATATTTTATATTCCTGTGAACTTTAGACTTGGATATCTTACTTTTACAGAGCTATTTAAAATGAATAAT
>NW_017292484.1:0-348 GCF_001594075.2 Trachymyrmex cornetzi
TTATAAAGCTATTATTAATACTAATACAATCATCAATTTCCCAGTCAGAAATGATAATGGAATTGACATAGAATCGACGTCGATTCGATATCGAACGACGTTGAAAACATCAAATCAACGTCGAATCGACATCGATTCGATGTCGATTCCATTATCATTTCTGACTGGGTTTGTATTTGATATTTTTAAATTTAGAAAATGTATATACGTGTGTGTGTGTGTGTGTATAAAATATGAAGTACCTTTAAATATTTGCTTTGATCCTCTTGTGCATTTTGAAAATAATTTGTAGCTTCTTTCAAAGAAGAGTACTTCGCACGCTTTTCTATAATAAATGTCTCAATTAAA
>NW_017292485.1:0-348 GCF_001594075.2 Trachymyrmex cornetzi
TCTGTCTCTCCCCCCCTCTCTCTCTGTCTGTCTGTCTGTCTGTCTATAATTATAGTAATATACATAATTTCTATGGCAGAGTTCACGCTAAGAAATATAGCGTTTTGCCAAGCGCGTGTCAGAATTTGTATCTCTTGTGCAGATATCATCTAATTGTGCGTCGGATTATCATTGACTCTCGCGATGTCTTTTTCGTCGAAAATTCTTTGTTTCCAGGCGTTTCTTTTCCATATTCTCTCTAGTCGATTCGCCATGCTCTTTTACGTAACGCTCGTCCTTTCCAGTTGCCGCGCGCTCTCTCTCTCTCTCTCTCTCTCTCTCTCTCTCTCTCTCTCTCTCTCTCTCTCT
>NW_017292486.1:0-348 GCF_001594075.2 Trachymyrmex cornetzi
GGGCTTTAACCTCAGCAATCAGCCCTTGAAGAAAATTATCGTGATTTGTCTCATGTCATCGGCGCTATAATATTTGTTTCTTCAAAAAACACCGAGGTGTAACACGAAATCAAAACCTGAAAAAAACCTTATTATTCTCTCTTTTGCAATATTCGAAATTGCATTGTTAAAGTTCCCAAGGGAGCTACTATGTTTTTATCTTGCGAAATCGATATAAGATATTATATAGATCTAAAGATTAGTTTACATAACTTTTCACATTAAAAAAAATTAGATTTTGCATCTAATTAATATTAATCATTAGATTATATTTTATCCAAATTTCTGTCTCGGAATAATACATTATTT
>NW_017292487.1:0-348 GCF_001594075.2 Trachymyrmex cornetzi
GTTGACGCAGATTCAACTATGAATCTGAACATTTTGAGTCGTTTACCAACTTACTTGTCTAAACTTTTCAAAATCAAAGAAATTAAAGAGACTTCGTTAATCGTGGAATGCACAAAATGCATTTGCTCAAAAACACTTTCAACGCCCATAAACAGCACGGAAAATCTGTACAAACATTTAAGAGTGAGTATTTTTATCATTTGAGATTATTTTATGTTATTTAAGTATTTTCATGTGTTATACAAATCTTTTTTTCTTATCCTTCAAGGCAACGCAGAATATTTATGATAAATATATTCATAAATATTATTATTTATTTTTAAAATATATATATTATGTAAATATTTT
>NW_017292488.1:0-348 GCF_001594075.2 Trachymyrmex cornetzi
AGGGAATAACGAGCCGTCCAATCAGAGCTTTGGGGTATAAGCTCGATATTATATCCCAGAGCTCTGATGGCTCGTTATTCCCTGTTGCCTGTGCCTATTGCCTGTGTCTATTGTGTTTCCAGTTTTACACGTACATTTCTGAACAGCTAAATAAAGCTCGTTCTACACTGGATGCCTTTTTGGAATTTTAAGGTTAAAATATTTTAGAAATCTGACGTAATGGTGCAATTTGGGCTATGGATTTGATTTTAGCATACTAGAAACCTTTGAGATTACATACTACCGTAATATTAGGTGTTAAACTTAATTCCTATCGTTTTTTCGTCTCGAAAATCGATTTGTTTCGAA
>NW_017292489.1:0-348 GCF_001594075.2 Trachymyrmex cornetzi
CGGGGCCGCGGCGGCCCAGACTTTGCCGGGCACGCCGCTCGGCCCCGGAGCTTTCGGCCGACCCTTCAGGCGGGCGAAAGCTAACGCCATCTTCCCCCCGGTGATACCCAGCTCTTCCGTCCAGTCTTCCGGCGGGCCGGCACTCTCCCTCACCTCTTTCCCCCTCACGGGGAAGAGGGTGCCGACCACCTTTTCGAGGAGCGGGACGTCCAGGGACTCCACTATCGGGGGGGCCCAGGGTCGCAACTTTTTCGTCACGATCCTATAGGGCCTCCCCCACGGGTACCTGTCCAGGGAGGAGACGAGCTCCTTCCAGGCATCAGCCTTCGCCCGCCTGATGGCCGTCCT
>NW_017292490.1:0-348 GCF_001594075.2 Trachymyrmex cornetzi
CGTTCGGGCTCTCGAGCAAGCTTACGAGAACGTTGGTTTTACCGCAATTCGACGGGTCGCAAATGATCGCGCGTATAGTGCGCGGCAGCATTTCGCAGTGCTTGCGCTTCTCCGCGCAGCCTTCCGTCATTCGTGATTTCGCGTCACAGTTTGTAACGCGTATTGTCAGGGGTTGCTGCACGAATTTCATGCTCGCACTAAAGGTTAAGCGCTCTAGAACGACTACTTAAATGCGCGCGAACCCGAGAATCGCACAGTAGCAAAATGTATCTCGCGCTGTGTCAGCCTTCCGATATTCGAGACTTGAGCGTCGAGCAGTTGCAGTATATACCAAAAGTCGTACTCTTA
>NW_017292491.1:0-348 GCF_001594075.2 Trachymyrmex cornetzi
AGCCGATATCGACTAAGGTGAATTTATAATTTGAATCACAAGCAGCCATTAATACTATACTAAATGTTTTTTTATAGTTGTGATATAAACTGCCAGAATGTGGAGGAGCTTGAATAACGCAATGTTTGCCATCAAACGAACCTAAACAATTTGGAAAATTCCACTTTTCAAGGAATCCTGTACTAATTCGCATAAAATCTGCTTCAGATGGTGGCTGTAATACTTCAGGAAGTAAAACACTCGAAATGGCTTTAGTTGTTTCTTTTATAATAGCACGTGCTGTCGATTCTCCAATACGGTATGCCATTGCTAAGGATAGTACCTGATCACCAGTAGCTAAATATCTAA
>NW_017292492.1:0-348 GCF_001594075.2 Trachymyrmex cornetzi
TTGATAATTTTGCGCTCGAGTAGATCGTCGGTGATCTCCTGGATTTGTTTGCGCTCTTGCAACGCAAACCGCCTAGGCGCATAGGCGTACACAGAGGTATCGCGCAACCGTACGCTAACCGAATAATCGTCTTCTATTACCGGTATGTCGGCTCTTTCTATCTCTAAAATTACTGATTCTAATTTCTTTTTAACCGTATTATCAAAATCGATCTCGATTTCATGAACTATTGATTCAATGTTTTGAGCCGTGAAGCACACGTCCGCTGGTAACAACAAATGCGTATAATTTTCCCATGTGCCTGCTTCCGGTTTATAAACGAGCGTGATTCCATTTCGTGTCAAAAAA
>NW_017292493.1:0-348 GCF_001594075.2 Trachymyrmex cornetzi
TATACAGCGTTTAAAATTACTGATGTGTCTATGGATGTCTTTGTTGCTGTCTTTATTCAACAATTTTCATTAAACCAAAGAAACTTTTATCATGATGAAAAAGAGTGAATCTCGCTGCTCCAATATCCTTCAAGGCTAGGTGATCGCCTGCTTGAAGAACAATTCATTTGGGCTGAGAAACACGAGCGACTTTTGTGATCCATATCTGGACTATACATCTGAAAATTATATTTGCTACTTTCATACAATTTTTATATTTCAAATGACTAACACACATTTGGATCGATAAAGTTGAAACGTTTGCTTATGTAGTTTAATCGTATTTATTTTGAATAATAATTAGCGAAA
>NW_017292494.1:0-348 GCF_001594075.2 Trachymyrmex cornetzi
TACTTACAAACCCTAACAACACAGACCTCCAGGGAACGTCCTGAGGACGTTCAAAGGACGTCCGTATGTCCTTTGAGCATCCTAAGGACATCTTCGGGATGTATCCCGGATAAAGTGTGTTATTAGGGAAGTGATTAATTCTCACAATTAATTACTTAACATCACATTAAAAGTATTACTGTAAATTTCTTAAAAAGTATTTGATATTATATAATATGTGGACAAATTAACGAAAAAAATTATATGACTAAATCATATTCACATGTCAAATAGGATGAATAAATTGACGAGAGAGCGAGATACACCCGAAATGTTTATAGCCTCTCGATACCACTTTCTGATAATACA
>NW_017292495.1:0-348 GCF_001594075.2 Trachymyrmex cornetzi
TTGTAACAAGGTTTTTTCTTCAAGAAACATAACTGCAGCGGGTGAATATTATTGTTGACATTTTGCCTTTTTAATTAGCGAAGTGACAATGTCAACGATTTTTTTTATAACGAGTCTATGCGTAAAATCTAAGACTGATTGAACGCGCAAAATTTGAACATTATCGTAAATAAATGAAACTTTAATATGATTTGATATCAAACGTATCGAATCTTGTTTTTACGCGTTAACTTATGCATAAACAAAAAATATCCTAATTCCCGTTTGAACTGTTTATTCTTTGCGATTTTCAACAGGAAGCGTTATTTATTTTTTCGTTCCGAATTTATGTTAATATATACTTTGTCT
>NW_017292496.1:0-348 GCF_001594075.2 Trachymyrmex cornetzi
TTTCTCTATCCCTACTAGTTTTCGAGATATTTGACTGGATCACTTCAGATGGTCCACCTTGTAGACCTTGGCAAGGCCTACCCATCGATGGAAAAAAAAAAAAAAAAAGGGTCAAAATTCTCGACAAACCCTTAAACCTGATGGTGAATGCCTGGGTGCAATGGGGTTAATACCCCACCAGGCATTCGCTTCCCCAGTGGCATGAGCTCAATGCCCGAAGGCAGAGCCCGCCTGCAGCGATAGTGCTGCGTCGTCGTTCCAGTCCTCGATACCGCGAGGGAACCTCCCCATCCCCCGAGGGGGAAGGGGAGGGCCCCACGCGGGCCCGAGGGCCGTGGTGGACGATTA
>NW_017292497.1:0-348 GCF_001594075.2 Trachymyrmex cornetzi
CCCCCGGCGCCTGCGACTGTCGTGAGGCAGCGCAGGCATGAGCGCGTGGCCGCCCGCGACGCGCTGCTCGATCGGGCCAAGGACGTCGCTACCATTGCGTACTTGGAGGCGTTCGCGGTTTCGGTCGCGGTGTTCTTCGTGGAGGATGCATCGACCACTGGTGCTGCAGCCTGCGTTTGCGATCGTTCGGTACGGTCACGGGAGGTGCGCGTCGGGGGGCGAGGGGAGGTGAACCTCCGGAGAGAGAGGACGCCGGTGGGCCGGGGTCGGCGTCGCGCGTCGGCCAGCCCCGGAGCGTCGGGAGAAGTACGCGGGGACTGGGTGCGCGAGGCCAAGCGCCTTCAAGCG
>NW_017292498.1:0-348 GCF_001594075.2 Trachymyrmex cornetzi
CTTTAAAATATATTTTTTTTAACGCCGTACATTTTGTTTTCACCGAGATAATCTCTGCGTAGTTACACAAAGAAAAACGTTTTCGAAAAAAAAATTTTATGAACTGTGTGATGATTTTAGTAGCAAGGCTTTTAAGGTCATTATATTAAATTTAAATTTGAAATTCTTTTACAAATGATTAAAATTTCAAAATTAATAGTGTTATTTTTTAAATTAAATTAAAGCGCATATGACAAATGTTTGTGAGAAAAATTTTTTGCGATGACAAATTTTTCCGCCATATTAAATTCTCCATTTTGAATTTCGAAAATTTGACTTCAGATTCGAATTTAGTGACCTTAAAAACCT
>NW_017292499.1:0-348 GCF_001594075.2 Trachymyrmex cornetzi
ATTGTAACCACGATTTGAATAGAAATAATAATTTCACTTATGATAATGATTTCGTCTCGCAACAACATATTTTAATTGTAATAATATGTTTATTTGTATTAACTATTTTTAGTTAATTCTTAATAATGATTTAATAACGAGTTTTAGTAATAATGATAATTTTAGTTTATAATAATTTCATTTATGCGTAAGTTTTCTCTATTTCTTATTGCTTTCTTTACCTATTAATAATAGACAAGTAATGTTTAGTTTAAATAAACGATGTTAATAATTTTACTCTCTCATTCTCTCTCATTCTCTTATTTTAAAACCCTGAGACCTCGTAGTCGTTAGCCTTGCCTTTTCAGA
>NW_017292500.1:0-348 GCF_001594075.2 Trachymyrmex cornetzi
CGACGTGGTTTTTAACTTTGAGTCCTAGTGAATGGAAATGGTCCGATTTGGGTGAATATTTACGAGACATGAATCCCGATAAATAGAAGTTGAGCATCAATGAACTAATCGTAAATGATCCTGTAAGTACGTCCAGATTCATGTGCATAAAATTTAAAGCCATGATTGATTTTATTTGTTCGTCCGATAATCCAATAGGAGAGGTCATTCACTATTTCTGACGAGTGGAATATCAAAGTCGAGGTATCCAGCATGTGCATCGTATGATTTGGATAAAGGATGCTCCAGTACTAGGAAAATCGCCGGATGAAGAAGTTGTTACGTTCATGCGAAACTACGTGACGTGCG
>NW_017292501.1:0-348 GCF_001594075.2 Trachymyrmex cornetzi
TCATTATAAGTCGTGAGTTAGAAATCACACTGGTTCAACAAGTAAGTAGGTCACGCATTCTATATGAACAATTTTAATTGGTGCATTTAATAATGATACAGAAAATTGCATAAGTACAAATTAATAAAAATTTAAAAATAAAATCGCGTCAACTAGTGTAGACTAGAATTTTGAAATTACTAGGAATAGGGACAAGATTATTAAGCAAACAGAAACAGAGTCTCAAGAAATAGAGATATTAAAACTAGTAGAATGTTAGGATTGCTAAAATATTAGGAGTAAGGGAAGATTTAATTTTTCAGGTAAAATCAATTTAATACTTTAAATTTATCTTAAAAAACCATTTTG
>NW_017292502.1:0-349 GCF_001594075.2 Trachymyrmex cornetzi
TGCGTCGACAGCGGAGACGGTGGTTGTCGGCGACGTGGTGGACGGTGTCGTAAGCGAAGCCTTGGCGATCGTCTGAAGCCGTTCTTGACGTCGTCGTTTAAAGCAGTTTTCGAACGTGTGTCCCGGGATCTTGCAGAATCCGCAGGTGTTCGATTCGTCCTTCTGAGATGTCGTTACTGGATGAGCTGATTTGCCACCTCTTCTGTAAGTGGACTCTTTTGCCTTTGCGGCCTTTGAATCCGTTGTGAGCCGCTTTTCCGGTTCCAATGTGACCGATGTAATTCTATGCATCGAGTCTAAGAATGAGTCGACGGATTCCAGGTCGAGTGCAGCTGCTGTCTCTCGTAGG
>NW_017292503.1:0-349 GCF_001594075.2 Trachymyrmex cornetzi
TTTTTTTTGCGTCTTCAGAAGTAATAAAACCTGTAAAAGAAGATACGTCAGATAGAATCATGATAAACATTATTACATATATATACATATACCATTGAAAATATTATACCTCGCATGACTGTGGCAACTTCCATCCACAACTTCTCTTTCGTTCGGATGCCCCTTTCTGTAATTGGAAGCCTAAAGTTCCACAAAGCTGGTCGTCTCCGAATTGCCTCAATAAGACGCTCCTCCAGAAATACTTTCCGCTGCTTCACATTTATCGGAACATTTTCTTTTGCAAAGCTCTCCTCGTCAGGAGCTTGCTGGATCAATTCTGGTTTACTGGGCATCTCAATTATATTCAATT
>NW_017292504.1:0-349 GCF_001594075.2 Trachymyrmex cornetzi
GAATCTGGTTTCTTCAGGTCTGTTTGAACTTTCCATGAGAAGTCCAAATAGCTTGAATTCATATAAAATTCTGAATGCGTTGAGATATTATCAGATTCAGATGTTTCTTTTCATGAACACGTTCTCCTGGCAATACTTTTGTGTTGATTCTATTCTCATAAATGTTTACCACGAGTATCTTTTCTACCCTTCGAAGATACTTCTAGGAATTTCTTAAGATCCTTTTTGAATGACAACCACAAAGGTTTTTAACAAAAAAACATACAATATTTTTCATTATAAATCTCACAGTCCACATTTCCTACTTGTCAAGGAGCTCAATGTAGAAAAATTAATAAGATTTACACAT
>NW_017292505.1:0-349 GCF_001594075.2 Trachymyrmex cornetzi
TATTGCAAAAATTGCAAAATTGTAGAGGACTTTTCTTCTCAGTTTAGTCCATTTTGCCCCTATACAAAAGATTTTTCATTAATTATCAAACATCCTATATATATATGTATATTTAGAATAAATAACAGTAAGATGATATGAAAGGATTACTGAGAGCAAATACTGCAGTAATTATTAGTGTATACATTTTATAATGTATTTGAGTAAATATAATATATTTACTCTACAAACTTACTTACATTTTGTTTATTACGCGTCGTAACGTCAATTCAACAAGACATGTTCGCTCGTTTTATTTTATTTTAATTTATTCAAAAAATTTCCATTTTTAATATATGACGAATTTTAT
>NW_017292506.1:0-349 GCF_001594075.2 Trachymyrmex cornetzi
CGTGTTATGTTGAACGACAGCTGCTGCAATTCTGGTATCATAAGACCCTCGCGCACCATAAAACACGCGCTTTCCATCAATTTCTGTGCAGACTATCGAATGAAACGATTCTGCTAAATTATTAGTTACATTGAGCAATAGACTGTCGGCATAAGCACTTAGGTATGCGATTACATTCTGTATTTTTGGATAAAGACCATACAATTTTAGATGCGGAACATAATTTTGGTTATTTGTTTCAGCAATGTTCTCGCATGTACGACCACGTTCCTTACACCATTTATGCTCCCCAAAGATATGGCTAGGAACATTTATGATATCTTCTCGTAATTCCGTAGCTAAACGATGC
>NW_017292507.1:0-349 GCF_001594075.2 Trachymyrmex cornetzi
TATCTGTAACAACCATGAAATACTTCTCTCAACATTACACATTCTCAATCATTGCGCATGCGTGCGTAACATGCCCCAACCGCCAGTGTTGTTGGACGGGCCGGATTTCTGACGCATGCGCGTCCAATGTAGCTTCAGTAACATACCGATTACTAGTAAATAGGAGATCATTAATCGCCTGTGTAAAATTTTTTTTTAAATGTTGAAAATTTTAAAATATTTTACATATTTTACATATGTAAACATATATAGAAATATATATATATAAAGAATTGGAAAGAGTAAAGGCACTAGGAGTCGGGCGCAGAAGACGTCGCGCAAATAATACACTTATAAAGAGTGAAACTTT
>NW_017292508.1:0-349 GCF_001594075.2 Trachymyrmex cornetzi
ATTTATGAGATCGATTAATTGCACTTAGATATCTGTTTTGTTAGTTATTTTATTGTAATAATGATGAATAGAAAACGTAAAAATTATTCTTTCCTTTCTAAACGGCATTTTCGAAGAATTATTGCTGATAGTACTGCTTCAGATATGATAAATATTTCAAGTTTTTCAAACAATCAACATTTTGAATTAGGAGATGATGAAATATTACAACCTGATATTATTGAAAACTTAGAATCATTAGAAAATGAATTTGTCGACAGAAATGAACTCGACGATTTAATTAAAAACGATACTGTCAATAATATCGAATCAAATGAGGAAGAACATAGTAGTAATAGTAGTGATAGTA
>NW_017292509.1:0-349 GCF_001594075.2 Trachymyrmex cornetzi
TATAGCAGATTATTATTATAATGTCAGATTGTTTTTTATAAATATGTAAATATATATTTTTCTAATTATACCTTTAATTCGAATGGAATCGCTGTAGATCTAACAGCTGGTTGCACATGAGGGCGTAGATATTCGCATAATGCAAATACAGCTTCTTTTGACAGTCTGTATTAAAGAAAATATATATGTCTTATACACACATATATAAAACACACAGAAAATTAATTTAGTAAATAATTTATAATAAAATGAGCTATAATTGTAAATTTTATGTATACACACTGATTTTAAATTAAAATCATAAATTTTTTATTATTCTTTTTGAATGTGGTTTGCAATAGTATGTATA
>NW_017292510.1:0-349 GCF_001594075.2 Trachymyrmex cornetzi
AATATCAAATATTGCCAATCTTAAAATACATACATATCCCAGGTAGCAAGGTGTCGCATGTCGTCTATTTAATGTCATTAATTAGTTGTTCTTTTGACGAATGTGATGTTTAAAATGACGTCCAAACATCGTAAAAATGACATGGATTTGTCAAGTATATAACATCATAAGTCGACGTCAAAAATACGTCATTTTTTTCGCGTTATTGAGCAAGGTGTCCATTTGATGTCATTAATTATTCTTATGATGAACCTATACGGTTCCTGAGACGAAGTGAAAATTACATAAATGATCAAATTTGCTAAGTGTTGAAGTTATAAATATTCTAGTAAATTCAATTACTTCTGTA
>NW_017292511.1:0-349 GCF_001594075.2 Trachymyrmex cornetzi
GACTCACTAACAAGCAAAAGTTATGTCGATCAACAAGACACAACTATTACCAACTCAGTTAGCCTAAAAGCTGATACAACTTATGTTGATTCCCAAAATGCTCTAAAACAAAACATTAACGATACAACTTTAACAACTACAAGCAAAACAATCGTCGGTGCCATCAACGAAAATGCAACAAACATTGCAACAAAACAAGATACTTTAGTAGATAATGGTGATAGTCAAAATATCAAAACTATCAACAGTCAATCAATTTTAGGCACAGGGAACATCACTATTGACAGCGGAAGCACAGACCTAGACAACAACATTGAAATCTATGATAACGAAAATAACAACTTCGTCC
>NW_017292512.1:0-349 GCF_001594075.2 Trachymyrmex cornetzi
TTAGATTTTGTTCCATCGGCGTACAATATAGTTTGGAATCTACAACATTATATTTTTGTGCTAGCGATTCTATGTATGTCTTTTGATCTAACGTCATTATACCTATTGTGCTATCGTACTTTATCTTTATCCCTAAATAGTTTTTTATTTCACCTAGATCTTTCATAACAAATTTAATGGATAACTTGTTTTTAATTTCATCAATTTCCTTTTTGTTTTTACCGCAGATAAGTAAATCATCTACAAATAAAATTAAAAAAATTGTCCCAAACTTTTCATATTTCAGATATAAACAGTAGTCGCTTTCACTTCTAATGAATCTCAATTCCTTTATATACTCGTCAAAACA
>NW_017292513.1:0-349 GCF_001594075.2 Trachymyrmex cornetzi
TTTAATTCTTAGAACTAGAAAAAGATAAAAAATTATAATGAATTCGGATAATCGCATTACACTGGATAAAAGCACATTAAAGGCTTCTTTATAGTATCTAAATATAGTGACATAATTAACTTTGATAATAAAATAATATGTGTATATTCTGCTAAATAATATGACAATCATTCTTAGGTATTTATTCATTTAAAATATATTTGTATGCTTTTACATTTAATATTGCTAATGTCATGTATAGCAATTTTTAGTGTGCACTAATATAATGCAAGTGACCAAAGTCGTTACAGTTAAGACTGAATAGTCACCACAGCCATATTGAATCGTGACATCAGAAGCAAGAAATACG
>NW_017292514.1:0-349 GCF_001594075.2 Trachymyrmex cornetzi
AGTATATTTTAATAACAATAAAAATATCCAAATTTGTAGATGTAACATAAAAAAGTTGAATTAGTAGATACTTTTGACAAAGAAAATAATTGAGTCGCAATAGGTGACAACGTCTCTCTCTCTCAACTCCGGAAGATTAAATTAGACAGTTTGAAAGGTAAATATGTAACACAGCTTTGATTCTCGGTCTTGATTAGCAGACGTACATATAATTAACGTGTATACGATAAAAGTATCTTATATTATTTTTTCGAACGATGGGTAGTAAATAGCAAGAAATAGTAGGTTCTTTTCGAGCGAAAATTTAACGTTCGTCGGAAAATAGCGCTTGAACGCTGTTAAGACTTGA
>NW_017292515.1:0-349 GCF_001594075.2 Trachymyrmex cornetzi
TCACATTTCTTTTCTTCGAAAAATTAGACGCATCAAGTTTAACATATTTATATACATATTTTTAAAATATACAGTCTCGTAAATACTTCTAAAGATGTAAGACTCGCTTAATATATAATTTTTGCAAATTTGTTAAAATAATGAAAATTAACCCGAAGCACAAATGACCCATCGTGTATACTAATTTTTATAATCTCGATTCATTTCTCTAATTTTTAAAATTACAAAAACATAAAGAGTATAAGTTGAATTAACATTAAAGTTAATCTATATTGGTAGAAACGAGCACAAGTATCGCGAAAATAATTATCTACTGAGAATCCAAAGGCTTTGTATTATGAAAGCGATC
>NW_017292516.1:0-349 GCF_001594075.2 Trachymyrmex cornetzi
TTTTCAAAAAGTCAACTAAATAAAATTGAATACAAATTTAAATAATTATTAAATAAATTAGAACGTACTTCACAAAATTAAATATCTACATACTCATACATTTCGACCACAACTATCCATAAATGTTCTTTATACAATATTATCAAAAGTAAGAAACTAAACATCGCAAACCACGATGTTCACCACACAACTGTTAGCTTACATATGATACATTTCCAAAAAAATTAAGGAGGTGATCATACAAATGTTTATTAATTTAAAATGTTACTGAATATGACCTGATGAAGATCGAAACGTATACAATTTGATGTAATAAGTGAGAATAACATTCGCAATAATAACTAGCGTT
>NW_017292517.1:0-350 GCF_001594075.2 Trachymyrmex cornetzi
TTCCGCCCGTCGAAGACGGTGGAGGTACGAGTGTCCGGGTTGGACGACTCGGCCACCCCGGGGGAGGTGGCGACGGAGCAGGCGGCGGCTTCCGGGTGCCGCCCGCAGGGGTTCCTGGTCGGGAGACCAGAGTGGCCCCCAACGGCCTGGGCTACTGCTGGGTGAGGTGCCCGGTGGGTGCCGCCAAGAGGCTGCTGGCCGCCACCCACGTCAAAATAGGGTGGTAGAGGTGCAGGGTGGCGCTGCTCCCCAATAGGGGACTGCAGTGCTACCGCTGCTTAGAGCCCGGACACACGCAGCAGCGGTGCACGAGCACCGTCGACCGTAGTGGATGCTGCTACCGATGCCGG
>NW_017292518.1:0-350 GCF_001594075.2 Trachymyrmex cornetzi
GGATTTGAACACGGAGAAAACCCGCGAAACACAAGATTGTCATATAGGAAACACCCGTGAAAGGGTTCAAACAATATTGCATTGTGCAATTTATTACAAATTACATTTGAAAGTCCATATTTTTTTGTTGATCAAAAAGTATTTTTTACTTATGACACGTGTCATTTGCTTAAAGCAACCAGGAATAATTTATTATTACATTTGTACTGTTTTGAAAACGATTTTACGTCTTGGATGTATAAATATATCAGATTTTTATAATTATGATAAAATGAAGACAAACCGATTTTTTTTTTACGAGGAGGAAATGTCTACGCACTACCCCCCTCACCTCCCGGGGAGGGAGCGAA
>NW_017292519.1:0-350 GCF_001594075.2 Trachymyrmex cornetzi
TTCAAGTTATCGGACTCAAGCTATAGTCCGCGCGCGATTATAGTCCATTATTCGCGAGTGTTTTACGCGAGTGTCCTGTGCGAGAGGATGCAATTATATTCTGAGAGGAGGAGGAGGTCTGGGAGAGACATCGGGCACCGGTGAAGCAACCTGGCGGTAAATATTATTTTTTATTTGTGTAAAATTAACCTTTTTTCGCTTGTTTTTAAATCATTTTATTTGACAATTATTAAAAAATGATTACTTTTAAATCATTGTTAAATAAAATGATTTAAATAATTCTATATTCTCTCTCTCTCTCTCTCTCTCTCTCTCTATAAAATGATTATATAAAATAATTCTATAAAATA
>NW_017292520.1:0-350 GCF_001594075.2 Trachymyrmex cornetzi
GGGATTAATAGGTCCAGTAACAGTATGTGCAAAAATTGTAATGCAGGATCTATGGAGACTCAACACCGACTGGGACGAATCAGTACCGTTAACTTGCTATACAAAATGGAAACGGTACGAACGAGAATTACCAATCTTAAGGAATATCAACGTCCCACAACTAGCCGTATCAAGTGAGCCACACACACGTTTGGAAATCCATGGATTCGCGGACGCAAGCGAACAGGCCTTTGGAGCGTGCATTTATTTGCGATCTACCTTGGCGAGGGGAGAGCATATTACGAATTTACTTTGTTCCAAATCCAGGGTAGCCCCATTAAAGAGTATATCGTTACCACGATTGG
Source organism: Trachymyrmex cornetzi (assembly GCF_001594075.2). Classification (NCBI taxonomy): domain Eukaryota; kingdom Metazoa; phylum Arthropoda; class Insecta; order Hymenoptera; family Formicidae; genus Trachymyrmex; species Trachymyrmex cornetzi. Next base: position 345 of record NW_017292520.1, read on the forward strand.
AGCTAT
>NW_017292521.1:0-350 GCF_001594075.2 Trachymyrmex cornetzi
AACAACTATTGATTAAGAAAAAAATGAGAACTGTTCCATTTTTCAATTTATTTATTAATATATGTAAAGTCAACAGGTATTCACTTTTATATTATTTTTCTTACACACTTTGTCTAAGTGAACACTTACTACTCTAACAAGTGTGTTGGAAAAAATAAATTTATGATAAATATGGACCCCCAATTATTTTCCAATTGTTTGCATACAGCTGCCGCCAATTTAGTCAGCGAATTATATTATTTTGCAGATCTGCCACGTTCCCACGTTCATAACATTATACAAAATTTTAATAAATTTCTGAAAGATCGTGCTATAACAACGCTACTAAACCAGATGGTAGAGAAATTAAG
>NW_017292522.1:0-350 GCF_001594075.2 Trachymyrmex cornetzi
AACTAGAGGAAAATCCACCCCGATCTCCTCCGACAGGCCAGGAAGTGCGGGGGCCGCGGGCAGAGACGCCACCCTTGACGGGGACATCCATTGCGCGCTCGTATGAGCCAGGACTGAAGGCCGCGCGGGCCTGCACGGCACGCGCGGATACTGTGACACGAGGAAGCCAATCAGCATGACTACCTCCCCATGAAGGAGAGGGAGAGCTAAGCAGCCTGCGAGAATCCGTCGGGACAGTGTTGCCAGATCGTGGATTTTCTCCCTAGATTTAGGGTTATTTTTTAGGGTTGGGGAGAAATTTAGGGAGACAAAATGTTTAAGGAGAATGTTTAGGGAGACAAAATGTTTTT
>NW_017292523.1:0-350 GCF_001594075.2 Trachymyrmex cornetzi
TTTTCATATTTGGTATTTTTAATTATTTGCTCGTACACACACACACACACGCACGCACGCACGCACACTGTATATTGTTAGTCCACCTCATTTTCTTTCTTAAATCTCTTCATTATTTGTTTTATTCCATATTATTTGATGATCATCTTATAATATTGTATTTTGAGGTTTAGCAGCGCGCCAAGTTTTTTTACATAAAAAATTTTATGTCTCTCTCCGATATTAGTGAACATCGTCTTACAAGATCTAGAAGATTATATTCTAAAATCTAACAACATTTTCACTTTGTTTTATTTCCGTTATGTGGATGACATTGTATTATCGGTAGAGAGTGACAAAATCGACACTAT
>NW_017292524.1:0-350 GCF_001594075.2 Trachymyrmex cornetzi
TTATTGAATAATTATTACGTTATCCACAAAACGCAATGATACAAACGACAAATATTACGATAAATACTCTTACGCTCGCGATTCAGCACTGACTGATCAGAATGAGAAAAATCTGTCAGGGAAGAGAACATACGAAATAAAGTAAGACATACATAAAACGAAGTATGCATTGTCGGGCCGTGTTACTTTAATCTTCCGTCCAGTGGACGGATCGTTTTTTGAGCGATCTGTTTCCGTGATCGGTATCTTATAGTCCTACCATTTCGTGTGTCAGGAGTCGATACGGCAAAAAAAAACAATCAAACGTTCACCGCTGGACGGAAGATTAAAGTAACACGGCCCGACAATGC
>NW_017292525.1:0-350 GCF_001594075.2 Trachymyrmex cornetzi
CTTGAATTATTTTCCTCTTGCGGCTTACTTCCTTTTTCAGCTTCTTAAGTTCATCCAACCACCATGGATTTGACTTTATAAAAGCTCTTTTTCTTGGCATCGATTGTATACATGCCTCTAATATAATCTGCTGTAACTGTCCAGCCATACTTTCTGCTTCATCCGCGGATCTCGGATCTCGGTCCCAATCCTTGATCCAGCTAGATCTTTCAGGCTCTCACTGAATCGCTTCCAATCGGCCCGACACACGTCGAACCTCTTGTTCGCGACCTCGCGGTCATTCGCCATCCTTGACATCCCCAGCCCGATCTCCACGGGACTATGGTCACTAGTTGTCCATTCTCGCCTTA
>NW_017292526.1:0-350 GCF_001594075.2 Trachymyrmex cornetzi
ATTACTGCCGTCCTAGGTAAATATAACGCATTCGCTTGTAAGGCAGTCGCAGCATAAGAATTATCGCAGGAGGCGCGGGAGCAATAGTATCGAGGATTTCTCTGAACCGCGCGACCAGTGATGCGCTTGTGTGCGAGCTCGCAAGCTACGTGCATGCGATTTGTGCTTGAGACAGTTCAGACGCGTACGCATCCCCTCCACGTCCACTATATGATTGCGTGTTGCCTCGCCTCTCTCTCCGTCGCGTTGTAGCATCAACGCACGACCCGAGTGAGCGCCACACAGCGAGCATTCAAGAACTAATGATAGACTAGTTGACATGTACCGATAAAGCGGATAAAGGCCCTTGC
>NW_017292527.1:0-350 GCF_001594075.2 Trachymyrmex cornetzi
TTAACAGCGACAATAGCTATATCTGTATAATCAACTTCTTCAAATAGGACGTAAAATTATAAAATAATATATAATTGTGATAAAATAAATTTATTTTGAGCTAACAAATGCCAGCTTTCCAAATAAATCCTGTGGAATTATTTTTTAATGTAGCTTGCTATTTTTCACAATTATAATATTGTACTGTGTATCATCAATAAACCAAAATATGACGTGCAATATTTCCTATTTACTTCAAAAATTACAAAATAATTATTTAGATAAATATAATAATATTTTTACGTAATATATAGTGTTATATCTCTAAATTATTTTCTAGAACGTCAATGTACCGATGGTAACAAAACATC
>NW_017292528.1:0-350 GCF_001594075.2 Trachymyrmex cornetzi
TAGTTCGTCAATGTTTTCTGGTTTCGAGACGTAAACTCGACTTTTCAAATATCCCCAATAAAAGAAGTCAAGTGGCGTCAAATCTGTTATCATCATTTATTTTATACTTAAAAAAGTAGTGTCAATTGGCATACAAGTTTCGGATATTGTGTTTTGAAAATTTGCTATTTTTGTCGTTTTCTATCATATGTAGGAATTGTTACTGATTTTCATTTCTGTAATTTCAACTGTTATTTTCACGATGGCCCGATTAACAGAACGAGAGCGAATATCGCTGTTGATGATGCGTGGTTGGGGTGAGAATGAAAGAACTCACGATGAAGTTACAGTTTTGTTTAATGAAACTTTTC
>NW_017292529.1:0-351 GCF_001594075.2 Trachymyrmex cornetzi
ATCGTATTAATAAAATTTAATTAAATAAAAGAAATTTCTACATTCGGTAAAAGCGGATCTTAATACATAAATATTTCTTTGTAAGTTTATATATACATATCTGATTCTGTAAATTGCGCGCCGAAATCTTTTTCGGACTTGAAACGCATTTGTGAGCAGAACTAGAGTAGTATAATATTACCACTTATATTAAATTAACAAGTAATTCAATAATATTTGAGGCTAATAAGCATCTTTATAAGAATATTAATAATTACATATTAATAAAAATTTTTAATGTGCGAATAATTATATTGTAAAAAATTTATAAATAAAAAATAAAAAAATAATCAAAAACGCAACAAAATAAAA
>NW_017292530.1:0-351 GCF_001594075.2 Trachymyrmex cornetzi
TGTTACGCTCGCACGTTTCGCATGGAGGACACATTAATCGCACTGAAATAAATGTGCAAAACAATACAATGGGAATGAGAACTTTATTGAGAAATGACAGAAGTGTTAAAAGCTCAGAACTGTAGAATGTATTATGGAATTATTCAGAATGAATTTCGATCGGAATTAATTATTCCCTTTTTTACACACAATAGAAATCTAGGGAAAACGGAATAATTCCGATCAAAATTCATCCTGATTTGTTCTATATAGGTGCCCTGAACACAAAACCACTATATTGTAGAGAGATCCTCTTTTGTGATCTGATTTCTTGGCGATCGATAACAGGTGGCCTGAAATATGAGAGAGACT
>NW_017292531.1:0-351 GCF_001594075.2 Trachymyrmex cornetzi
TGTAAAGACGAACAAAAAAGACCGAGGTTGAAGCTTCGTCCGTAGAACTTGATTAAGAAGAGCCGGACTGTTCTCCTCTGCTCGAGAACGTGTCTACGATTTTGGAAAAATAAAGAAGGAAAAAACCCGCGCAATTTTATAAGAGATAACAAAAAGGATAAAAACTCCACGAAAAACTGAGTGCACGGGATTTTACTCTAAAAACAGACTGCGATTTATACTATATTACGTATTTTACTTATAATTTTAAAATATAATTAATAACTCTAATATGAATAAAAGTTTAATTATTTTCTTTTATTTTACAAAAATACATGTAAAAAAAAATATTCGAACCTTCGGCTATTGTAT
>NW_017292532.1:0-351 GCF_001594075.2 Trachymyrmex cornetzi
ATCGATGCGTTTTCGCGTAAAAATAAAAATTTGATTATGTGAAAAAATGTCGTTCCGTCCTGCAAACTGAGATATTAAACATTAAAGTTGACAACGATTGAGGCTGGGAAATCTGTCATACTTAAATGTATCGATATGATCATGCGTCGTGATCACGTGTGCAAGTTCCGCCAGGCCAGGAAGTGCAGGGGGCGTGAGCAGGGACGCCACCCTTGACAGGGACATTAATTGCGCGTTCGTACGAGCTAGGACTCAAGGCCGCGCGGGCCTGCACGGCACGCGCGGATACCGTGACACGCGGAAGCCAATTGACGTCACTACCTCCCCCCGTAGGAGGGGGGGGGGGGGGGC
>NW_017292533.1:0-351 GCF_001594075.2 Trachymyrmex cornetzi
ACATGGTTTCGCGGCTCCAATTAGAATCATATAGAAAATGATATAGATATAGTTTCGGAAATTTCTACTTTTTATAATTTTATTTTATTTTTTAGTTTGCGTTACTTGTATTCCAATTTATTTTAAAATTGCAATAAAAAAATCGTCTAATCTTACTTGGAATTTTGGACAAAAATACCCGAAGACTCACGGCATTCTCAGGAATTTTTACAAGATTTTATTAAACTCCCTTGTTTTTTTAAAGAAAGATTTCGTTATCCAAAGTTTGCACTTGAAACATCATGCTGGGATTAATTTAATAACAATTTTAGAATTGAAACTACGCACTCTCGTAAAGTCAACGGCATTTTG
>NW_017292534.1:0-351 GCF_001594075.2 Trachymyrmex cornetzi
GCACGCATTGTCCATGGATTTCACACTGACCACCGCTTTCTTCAGGATAATTTCTCGCGGCACATCGAAGTGACATCCCGCGCGCATAGGATTCAGTTTGTTCACGTTAACAGTTAGGTTGAGAATTCGCGATAGCGCCCACCTACTGTCGCGTTCTTGAAACTCTTCGAGCGATGCCAAGATAGGCTCGACGACGTGTCGTTCGTACCACTCGCGCATATCGGTGCATCTATATATCTCGCTGTTCGTCGTGTTTATACTTTTATTGGCACGTTTGTCTTTTGTGAAGAAGTCGCCGTTGAACGCTGTGTTCACTTTCACACTACCGTGTCTTTCCACAGCGTCTCGCAC
>NW_017292535.1:0-351 GCF_001594075.2 Trachymyrmex cornetzi
TCGCCCACGTCAGGTCGACGATGGACTCCCCCCGCGGCCCCACGAAGGTGCTGACCCGGCCTCGGTTAAGGAGAACGAGGCCGAGTCCCGCCGCCCACTGCAGGGTGCTGTTGCTCCTGGAGTCAGTGGTCGGAGACCCCCACTCCACCGAGTGGGCGTTGAAATCTCCTCCCACTATAATTGGTCCGGGGGAGCGTCTCGCAATGTGCTCCCCCAGCGACTCCAGGGTTTCCACGTATTCCCCCGCACTTAGGCGCGGGAGAAAATAACACCCTGCGACGTCGATGGGCCCCCATTCCACGATGGTGAACCCCTCTCCCGCCGATACGGGAAGCATCGGCGGGGGGGCGC
>NW_017292536.1:0-351 GCF_001594075.2 Trachymyrmex cornetzi
GTATCTAGGAGACCAGCGTATACAAAGAAAAAAATATTATTTAACAATTTTTTGAACAGATATTCACATTCTGAAACACCATACTTTATTAGGAAAAGTACTATTAACATGTAAAACAAGTATTTATTATTTTATAAAACATGCAATATGACCTACAAGTTAACCAATTGTATTCATACATACACGAACATTCAGATTCGAGATGATGAGACTGTCTGAAACGTAGATAACTTAAAGCGAAACGGCAATATTGACCACGTGTGTAACATATCGATGCATTACCTTACTCGTTATAAGGTATTTGCTTCAATGTCTTGTAAGAAACGAGCGTTACAAAGAGTGACGAGATTC
>NW_017292537.1:0-351 GCF_001594075.2 Trachymyrmex cornetzi
ATATTTAATATAAGTGCTAACTGCTACATGAAAACGTCTATTTCTGATAAAACCGCTCCTCGAATCCTTTGTGGATCCCGAACCGTGCCGTACAGCGGCACAACAGGCCTCTACTGTAGTTGGCTATGTATATTTATGGTCTCTACTGTGATTGGCTAATTTGCTTACTGCCTACGTTTTTTTGTGTGCCATGCTTTTACAGTCGTTATTGGTAAAAAGACTGAAACCGAAACCAAAAGTTGAGTATAGCCTCAGACTGTAACGAAATTTGATTTTGGTCCGGGTCCTTGATTAATACCGCTGTCTGACAAATTTAAACTTTTTTTCTAGACCACGAACAGGACCAAGTAA
>NW_017292538.1:0-351 GCF_001594075.2 Trachymyrmex cornetzi
CGTGGCCCCCCACCGCCTCCGCCCAGCCGCACATCACCGTCACCACCGTCGTCCCCGTCGCCGCCGCCTCGCGGCGCCCTCTCCCTCTCTCTGCCTCCTCCTTCCGCCGCATGACGCTGCTGCAGAAGGAGGAGACGGCAATCCACGCCTTCTCCCTGCCGACCATGGCCTTGACGACCGCCGGCAGGGAGAGATCCTCCCCTATAACACGCCTCAGGACACCACGCTCATCTGCCTACGCTGGACACACTTCCAGCGTGTGCTGCGCGGTGTCCCGAGGCTCGTCGCAATGGTGGCACTGCGTCGTCAACTCCTTCCCGATACGACACAGGTACTCACCGAAGTGGCCGG
>NW_017292539.1:0-351 GCF_001594075.2 Trachymyrmex cornetzi
GCTCTGAGTCCAACGAATTCAGTCATTAATGCACCGTTGTTCTCATCCTTCATCAGACCTGGTACTTTTTTATTCGCGAGAGGCGTACCGTACGCGTTGTCCGCCGGATAATCGCTCGTGTTGAATCTAGCGATATCGCGTTTCATAGTCTCGTAAGCATCGTCGCATTCTATATGATAAATGAGACTGTCCGTGTCGGTGTACATAATTTTACACTTGTCGCGATACATCGGTGACATATACTCGTAGTGAAATTCGTACAAGCATACTTTCGATATGTCGAGTATGCACATACCCACGTAAATCGGCTTGTTGAACTTCACCTCGAATTTACGCAGTTCGACGGCGATT
>NW_017292540.1:0-352 GCF_001594075.2 Trachymyrmex cornetzi
GAAAGTATGTTGGTGAATTTTTAGAGATTTTTAAAATTATTTTGAAGAGGTGAGAGAGAGAGAAAAAACAAAGAGATTTGAAGTGACCCTTGATGATATGAATGAGGCACCAAATTGTAGATGGTACGGTAAGGGTTAATATAAATTCAACAAGGCTTTTATTTGTACATTTAATAATTAACCACTAAATTAATCATTTTATCAAATCTCTTTAGGTCTTCTTAAACCTGCTGATATACCAACATCATGGATAGACATGACCGATCCGTGCACAAAACTCATGGAGTCTCAAGTTAAAACTGAAATGGAAGCTGCTATGAAATATCTCGCGATGGTATATAGTCTACTCGTT
>NW_017292541.1:0-352 GCF_001594075.2 Trachymyrmex cornetzi
ATATATTATTTATATAATTATAATTTTATATATATTTTGTATATATAATTATACATATAATTAATATTTATAGATATATGCAAATAAGAGAATTGCTTCCTCTAAAATGAATATTTACTATATATGCATAATTAATTTATCATTGGAATATGTATATTAATGTAGGTATATATGTTTCTGTAAGGCTGATGTCACATTGAGTGGTTCATGTGGCAGCGGAACAAAATTCAACCAATCGTAAAGTACTAAGGCCCAGTTTCACAACTCACGGTTAACTTTTAATCGAGGCTCAACTTATTTATTATCTCTTTCCAATTCTAGCATTAGAAAGAGATGAGGAATAAGTTAAACC
>NW_017292542.1:0-352 GCF_001594075.2 Trachymyrmex cornetzi
TTAATTTTTTAGTACTCATTTTGTACTAATTTGTACCACCAATAAAAATTTTGTACTCTGTGCCGTTTTGAAAAAAAAAAACGTGGTGCTGCTAGCTTAATATTAAGCCAGCAGGACCACATAAAAAAAAAAGAAAAAAGAAAAAATAAAGGTACAAATGAAAAAAACTGAATTTGTATACAAATTATACCCACTCGATTATAGAGGTATTGACTGATTCTGCTCATCGCGAAGGATACTTTACTTTTGAGCCTAATAGCCGTTGGGGGTAGTTTCCGAAGGAACGGCGGGGGTACAAAATCTGAAAAACTTTAGATTTTGGTGGTACAAATTATACCCTCTCGATTGTAGG
>NW_017292543.1:0-352 GCF_001594075.2 Trachymyrmex cornetzi
CAATTTTTTTGGCGTGGCATCCACAAATTGTCAGACAGGGGGAAAAAATGTATAGCTAGCGATGGGCAATACTTCAAATGAAATATTTTTTATCATTTTCATGCAATAAACGTATATTTTCTATATTAAAAAATTCCGGTTTCATATTTACATACCTGGTACAGTCAGTGGCGTAGCGAGAAAAATGTTTCGGGAGGGGCTGTAGGAATCAGTTTTTTTAAATGTTTTTTCTTATATTAGTGACACATTTGGTAAGCATAATTATATTATTTTATTGGTAAGCATAAAGCAATCGAGAAAAGAGAAGACTTGAAGTTCGCGCTAAGCGAGTTCGAGAATGTGCGTCTATAAG
>NW_017292544.1:0-352 GCF_001594075.2 Trachymyrmex cornetzi
GTGAACCGATCGCTGGACAATTCCTCTCTTCATATTTTTTAGTTCAAAAACCAAATGGCGATTTATTCTAAACTTAAAGAAATTAAATGAATTCGTCGAAATCGAATATTTTAAAATGGAAGATTTGAAGACAGCGATTAAGTTAGTTTTGCCGGGTTTTTTTATGGCATCAATTGATTTAGAGGATGCATATATGTTGGTAGCAGTAGATTATGATAGTAGAAAATATTTAAAATTCCAATTCGAAGGAACACTATACGAATTTACGTGTTTGCCGTTTGGTCTATCCTCCGTTTATTTTCACGAAAATAATGAGGCCCGTCGTGAGGCACTTAAGGAATAAAGGATTCGC
>NW_017292545.1:0-352 GCF_001594075.2 Trachymyrmex cornetzi
TGACGATTTCAAGCGGTAACAAATCATGACCATTTTAGTGTCATCATCTCCCGGACTACAAGGATCGAAACGTCTGTAAGCATATTACCATAATGGTAACATAATAAAGAATTTATACATAAATTACATCTGGTGGATGACTCGAATTGGCTATCAACTTTTATTGGATTTATTCATCCGAGTCGATAATATAAGGATTAACATCTAAAACAATAGTCAAAATTATCTTTATTTCTTTGTAAAAATAAATGAATTTTATTCATTTATAGCGGTTATTCGTAATTTAATGCAAAAAGTACTTTAAGTGGATTGCTATTCAAATGCCTATTCTTAGTTTCTAATTTTTAATTAT
>NW_017292546.1:0-352 GCF_001594075.2 Trachymyrmex cornetzi
TTGTTCCTACTTCCGAAAATTTATAGAGCACTTCGCATCTATTGCTAAACCTCTTTATGATCTAACGAAAGCAACAACGACGTTTAAATTCGGACCAGCAGAGCACGAAGCGTTTAGGACACTAAAGGCTAAACTTATAGAAGCTCCAATAGTGGCAATCTATAATCCGAATGAACTGACTGAATTGCACTGCGACGCAAGCTCAGCAGGTTATGGAGCGATTCTCATGCAAAAGAAAAAAAGACGGGAAAATGCATCCGGTATTCTATTAGGGCGAACTCTTCTCTTATCCAGGCGAACTACAGATAAAGAAGCTAAGCTGCATAGCTTCGAGCTTGAGACTCTCGCAATA
>NW_017292547.1:0-352 GCF_001594075.2 Trachymyrmex cornetzi
CTATAAATTAATCGGATATAAAACAAATATTTTACTTAACAACACATTAAAATGTATCAAGAACTTCACGGTTTAACCTGTTTTTACATTTATATTAGACACATCTTTACGTTAATTTATATGTAACGATTTTAATATGCATGAGTGTGCACTAAGTACGTCCAATTGAATTTACTATAAGACGTTACTAAAACCGTTACTTTTTTTATTTTCATCGATGTATTACTAAAATCAGTTCACAAATAATTATGTGTTAAGTTCTATTAATAAATTGAACATTTTTAAGGCGAATATTGATTTTTTCGATTTAATATTATTTAGATATTTATTACTAGAATACTTGTTGCAATGA
>NW_017292548.1:0-352 GCF_001594075.2 Trachymyrmex cornetzi
CAATTCGGAGATTTTGATCAAACTGCAATGTCGATAATTGGGTCCCTCCAGCATCCCCTTAAAGTGTACGAGACTCATTAAAGCACACGGTCTCGATTTTTTGCAGATTATAGGCAAAAACTCAAATCTCATTTGTCAGGCCAATATTACATACGTTCGTTTTTTGTCGTACAATTGTTTCAAGTCTCTCGATTGGCTATAAGACCAAGAGGTCCAAGATCCTCTCTGTCGTGCAGCCAATTGACACACTTGAAAAATTCGTCGTACGACAAAAACGGACGCATGTAAAGTCCATTCTACATAAAGGCCCGTCTACAATACACGGAGTAAGAAGTAAGAGTAAGAAATTGAC
>NW_017292549.1:0-352 GCF_001594075.2 Trachymyrmex cornetzi
AGTTTCTGTGTTAGATAAATTAAACGAATTATCATCTGCTGATTGATTTAATTGATCAGCTTTGTTTATGTTAAATATGCGCATTATATAATCTCTCATACCAAATCTGTTGGAATTTATTATGGTATATACATGCTTCGAACCAATTGTCGAACCTTGACTAAGCATGGCATCCGAAATTTTATTGTATATTTCATTTGATGGTGGAAACGGTTTGCTATTTTCATCAAGAGTTTTAAACTCCGCTTTTGTCAAAATTTCAACAAGTTTCTCGCGATCATACATTATGAATTTTGTTTCTTTTTGAATAGAAAAGAAAAGTTTGCGTCAGTGTTATAAATATACAATCACA
>NW_017292550.1:0-352 GCF_001594075.2 Trachymyrmex cornetzi
CAAAAAATTCAACCTTTTTCCCCCTATTTCTAACGTAAATTGTAATCGAGGATGAAATGAGTTGAAAACTTCCAAAATTTTTGAGGTTTTATCGAAAGGAGCACCCATAGCAATATCATCCACGTATCGTACATAAAATGGTATATAAAAACCTAAACTATCTAACGCCCTTCCTCTCTAAATCTTGTAAAACAATGTCAGCGATAACCGGAGACAGAGGTGAACCCATAGGCATACCGAATTTTTGTCTATAAATAACGTTGTCAAAAGAGAAAAAAGTCGAATCAAACACCAGTCTTAATGCAATAAAAAATTCGTCCCTAGTAATATTCGTTCTGTTAGAAATCGAAGG
>NW_017292551.1:0-352 GCF_001594075.2 Trachymyrmex cornetzi
TAAACAGCTGAGGTTATTGTATTATTCATAGCATATTGCATTTTCAAGTATTTTCTGTTATCAGTATTGCCTGTTTGTCTTGATCACTTAAGCCGATATTGCGCGGATAATTAAACAACGCGTTAGTACTATAATAGCGTTTCTCTTTTAAAATATTATCTATTCATTTTGTTTATTTATACTTAAATTTTTATTATTGTACACAACTATAAAAATTGTCATAAAAATTAAGAAATGTAGATTAATAAAGTGACCGAGATATGTTACATGTAAATTGTGTTGATAACAAAATTTCATCTTTTTAAAAATTAAAAAAAATGTATTTTTAACATAAATCCACTGTTTCAATAAT
>NW_017292552.1:0-352 GCF_001594075.2 Trachymyrmex cornetzi
CGCGAAAAATTACGTAAGAAAATATAGTTAAATCCCAATCAACAAAACCATGCAGGCCTGTGTTATTAACGTGCCTAGCGACGACGAACGCGCACCTCACTGGATGGTCTTTATCTCGCCGCCCACTTCTGGCGATAGGCCAGACAAATATGGTTATTTTCATAAATTAATATCTCGTTAACCATTGCGAAAATTGCAAAATGGTACACGGAGAGAATTTTTTCTTAGAATTTACCCTGAAAATATGACAGCTGTGAGACAACATTTTTTGTATTTCGAAGAATTTTAATAAATAAATTCAAGTAAAGAAAGGGCAAAGAGCCAAAGTATAGAAAATTAACAACACATATAT
>NW_017292553.1:0-352 GCF_001594075.2 Trachymyrmex cornetzi
CAGGCACGAGCCCTCCAAAAGTGTCGTCATATGCGACGTCACGGTGCCCTTCGAAAATAGATTAATAGCGTTTGATGAGGCCAGGGCGAGGAAACTCGAGAAATACAACGCCCTGGCGGAAGAATTACAACAACAAGGGTATCGTGTCGTCGTGACGGCCTTCGTCGTCGGCGCCCTCGGCTCATGGGATCCGAGAAATGAGGCGGTGTTGAGACTGCTGAGGATTACGGCCCAATATGCGTCAATGATGCAACGTTTCATCGTCTCGGATACCATTCGCTGGTCACGCGACATATATGTGGAGCACGTGTCCGGCACCCGCCAGTACCTTGCTCCTTCCCGTCCCTCTGGG
>NW_017292554.1:0-352 GCF_001594075.2 Trachymyrmex cornetzi
GGAATTGCAAAACGTAACGAGGTGTTATTAACTCGATGTGAATTTGTTCTCTTACAAACGAGTCTTCGATCAAGACATATAAATAATATTTAATTTATTGTGTTCCTATAGAAATACACTGAAATATACATAAGTGTAAAATATAAAGAGATTATTTATTTTAATAAAATAAATTAAAATAAATAATATCACCAGGTCTGGCGACGATACTTCTCATAAGTTTCTTTGTAATAATTGGTTTACTTTATCGACGCACACATCTAAAGCACCGCAGGAAAAATAGATCGTCAAATACAGTAGTGAACAAATAAGAATCTTTTTGGTAGCATAAATCAAATTAAGTGGTTCTGAA
>NW_017292555.1:0-352 GCF_001594075.2 Trachymyrmex cornetzi
AGACTGCAGCATAATACGCGTAATGGTACCGACCCTGCAAAGTTGGATCATCAAATACTTCATCAGGAATCCTAACGCGAAAAATAAGACTGAGACGAACGAGGTGATCATCTGCATCATCTTCCTGGTCATTACCAATGTCATCGTCACTATGTTGTTACATCATTCTCTCATGCAATCGTTGCATCGTTGCATGTTGGCATGAGGATACATATTACCTAGAGTTCTCTTCTCTACCGGAAGGTAATAATGCGAATTATGTAACTGGTGGACAGAGTTGAGAACGTTACCTGTCACGTCCGGGGCGCGCGAGTGCGGATGCCCCTCGGACGCGGCGTGGGCCCGTCCAACG
>NW_017292556.1:0-352 GCF_001594075.2 Trachymyrmex cornetzi
TATATTATTATTATTATATTATATTCAGGGTTGGTAAAAAACATGTTTTAAACGTATTTTAAACAGTTTAAAACATGCTTAATTAATGTTTTTAATATGTTTTAAATATGTTTCTTTTATAGTACTGTTTAAAGCATATTTAAAGCATTAAAAACATATTCAAGAAGAAACACAATGGCCCATATTCAGAACGCGCTTTTATAGATAAAAGCGCATATTTATCTCTGAAATTCTATAATATACGTGACGTAATGTATAGTATGTTAGCGCGCTAACATCATTGTAAGCGCGTTCTGAATACGGGCCAATATGTTGGATTCTTAAAAAAATATATTAGTCTTTACCAACCCTG
>NW_017292557.1:0-353 GCF_001594075.2 Trachymyrmex cornetzi
GAAATTGGGGTCCACTTTTTCAAACGAGTTAGCAGTCTAGTAGTATATATAGAAGTCTGTGGCAACGACACACCTTCTATAATTCCACCATGCACATGATGAGATCCATGAGGTAAAAAGATAGGTGAACCATTCCCGAGGATGCGCAGTCATCTATAATAATAGCCAATCAGAAATTGTCCAGGATATCAGAATTCAATATGGCTGCGAATTCAATTTTGCATGCAATTTTCCTTTGTTCTGTTATATATATTACATATGTATTCTATTTTTTAACCATCATGCCAAGCTCCCAAACAGCACGAAGTCGACTGTTAGTCGTCTGTCAGTCGGCAGACAAAGTCTGAAGTCGA
>NW_017292558.1:0-353 GCF_001594075.2 Trachymyrmex cornetzi
TCCTGGAGGTCTCCAATCGGGATTTGCGGGAGAAAGTCAAGCGCATATCCGCTGATCTCGACGTCTCGCGGGCCGCGGTGTCTTTCTTGCGTAAATGCAGGGAGGACTCGCGCGCTGGCGGGGTTTTGTCGGGTTCGGCGGAGACTGCCGCGGACACCGCACCCGACGCGGTCGGGACTAATGAGGAGGACGTCCCAGTTCGTCGGCCGGTCTCGCCGGTGGTTGGGACTGGGGACCCGCGCGTTCTTGGTCTTCTGGCCGAGATTGGTGCGGGACTCTCCGGCCTTGATCGCCGGATGGGCTGGTTGGAGGCGCATGATAAGGAGGGTGGGGGCCTTGGGGAGCCCACCGCT
>NW_017292559.1:0-353 GCF_001594075.2 Trachymyrmex cornetzi
AATAAAAAAATATAATATACAACGAATTTCGAGCTATTTTAAAAATATGTATATTTGGCGCTACCTTAAAGTCACTAGATGACTAGTGACTAGTGACTTTAGGCGCTACCTTGTTAAAGCGCTATTTCGTGAAGCGCACAAGAACGTGTCCAAATTCTTCGAACCGGAAACAGCCGGAAAGGATAACTGCGGACCGCGCAAGACCGTGTTGAAAGGCACCACGCGTGTAGATCACCGCATAGTAGTTAACAGTGCTTGACACACCGTGTTACATTGTGTTTTTGCGGACTGTCGTGGAGTATTATGTCGTTGATCTGAATAAGCTGTCGTCACGCGTGATCGCGTAACATGTC
>NW_017292560.1:0-353 GCF_001594075.2 Trachymyrmex cornetzi
TACAAGTCTTACAGAAATATGTTACAAGCCTTATGAGTCTGCTTAGAATTTAGGCATAAGGCATGCAGGAAATAACGCATACATTATAAGCATTAATTATTATTACATAATTATGTAATAAAAGCAAAATCGTAAATTAATGCAATAGTTTTGGTAATGGTTCAGAGCTTTATTTCATTATCTAGAAAAAAATAAAGCGACAGTACTACAAAGTATTTCGATTTATTTTAAAAGAACTGCGCTATTAATCAAATACTATCAGCAGTAAATATTTTAAAAAGAGAGAAGAACAAAAAAAGAGATTTCGATGAGAACGTTGTATCTACGTTGAATCCACGTATTTTACGCGAACT
>NW_017292561.1:0-353 GCF_001594075.2 Trachymyrmex cornetzi
AGATCGATATTTCAAAACTGTAAATGGAGAAATCGTGCGTTTATACTCTGTAATTGATTCTGTTGAAAGAGTTATTATTGCAGGAAAAAAATTTACATGCTTTGAAAATTATTATGATTTTCCTATGGAATCTTCAGAGTTGGGTATTTTTAAAATATTAAAATGTGAAAAGAATTTGTGTTTTTGGAAAGTTGAAGATATTAAAGAAAAATGTGTTGTCATGCCTAATAATGATGGTACTTTCCTCTCCGTTCCACTTATCCCATTTTTTTATTAAAGTATGCTTATCTTTTTATATTTTTTATTGAGTCTTACACTTTGTGTTGTTTGTTATAATATGTGATATATTAATG
>NW_017292562.1:0-353 GCF_001594075.2 Trachymyrmex cornetzi
TTTACAGTACATAACTGTAAATTGAATTTGATTGCTATTATGAAAGGCATATATATTTGTATGTATGTGTAATACATATTTTATAATTAACTACAATATAAGGTTATGGACTTGTCAATTAAGTATTTTTATAATTTTCTTTTATTTTAATATTTTAAATTTAATACCTTCTTCATTATACGTGCACTAGTCAAACATGATGCATTAGTTGAATCAGTTAAATCTTTATTCACAGATTTTGGCCATTGTGGTATCGCCGTACTGTTCAATTCGACGTGAGTATTAAATTTATCGCGATTGTCTATATTATTATCGTTATTTTCCTTATCCGATTCACTACTGTCTGAATATAT
>NW_017292563.1:0-353 GCF_001594075.2 Trachymyrmex cornetzi
CTTTTTTATATGCAGAATAATTGAAGGAAATGTTACGCAAAAAAGTTACATAATTTTATTTTTTAAAAATGGATAACTTTAATATCTTTTTAGCGTCTTCATCTAGAAAAAGAATAAAGTAACCCGAATACGTCCGCCTCGAAACCGTTCCATTTTCATCGAAAATATTTTTTTGTATTATCAATAATTTCAAAGAAAATTGGTTAATTAAAATAAAATGGAACATCCTGTATAATATGTAAAAATTTACTGATTCATAAATTATAAAAATTAATATTTTAAAAATTGTTGATTTATTATTTAGAGGTATAACATTCTACATATATTCCCGAAAATTCTCTCTCGTTAAGATT
>NW_017292564.1:0-353 GCF_001594075.2 Trachymyrmex cornetzi
ATATTATTCATAGTTTTAATGTGGTTTTATTGCAGGCTCCGCCAAACAGTGGGTCACTTTATTATAATTATAAAGGGCGTCATAGTATTAATCTTATGGCTATCAGTGATGCAAAGTATAGGTTTATTATGGTCGATATCGGAGCACAAGGCAGAAATAGTGACGGAGAGTTTTCCGAAATAGTATAATGGGCAAATATTTTGACGAAGGACAATTCCAGGTCCCAAATGGTAAACGGTTGGAAAGCAATGGGCCTATGCTGCCATATGTGCTCTTGGGTGACGAAGCATTTCCTTTATCACGATACATGATGCGACCATTTCCCCGGAGTAGCAACTTAGATTTAAAGAAAA
>NW_017292565.1:0-354 GCF_001594075.2 Trachymyrmex cornetzi
ATCTAGCGATATCGCGTTTCATAGTCTTGTAAGCATCGTCGCATTCTATATGGTAAATGAGACTGTCCATGTCGGTGTACATAATTTTGCATTAGTCGTGATACAGCGGTGATATGTACTCGTGATGAAATTCGTACAAGCAGACTTTCGATATGTCGAGTATACATATACATAAATCGGCTTGTGAACTTTACCTCGAGTTTGCGCATTTCGATGGCGATTAGATTCTTCGCAAAGACGCTGCTGCTGTGGAAATTCGATTTCGCGATTATTGCCTCCGCGCCGTATCGTCCATTTTGTTATTAATTTTACGTCGACGTGATTGCGCACATTCTCTATGGTCTTGCCGAATAC
>NW_017292566.1:0-354 GCF_001594075.2 Trachymyrmex cornetzi
ATAAGGGCCGAAATTTTTAGATTCTTTGAATCCTGTTGAGGATAGCGCAGCGGAACGCTACTACAATTATATCCATCCGGACGAGATAAGCATAATTTAGACTTATAAGTCATATTTCTATGGAATAAAAAATGGACGGAGTAAAAATTCGACGCTTCAAAAATTTGACGTACGACAAAAAACGGACGTACCTAAAAATTATAAATGTTTTCATACATTTTTTGCTTACAAATTTTACTGCCCGTTTTATGTACTTTTTAGAAATGTGATTGCAGATAAAAAAAATAAATGTGAATATGACAATCTTGTGTTTCGCGGGTTTTCTCCGTGTTCAAATCCATTCTTGGAATGCCA
>NW_017292567.1:0-354 GCF_001594075.2 Trachymyrmex cornetzi
ATAATAAAATATTATTTATTTGATTCATATTGATCTGTCTGACCTTTGGGTATAAATTTCACATGTTTTCAGCTAAAAAAATATGTTTTCAGTCCAGAGATACAGCGGGACAAAATTGCAGGGTTTTACAGATCATGCTGTAACCGGAAAGGTAAATAAAATAACAATAGTCTACTATGGTTATCTAGCATTACAGCTAGGAAGAACGTATTATCGTGGATGAATATCATGTGCGCGCGCGCACGCTTGTGTGCGCGTGAGTGCGTACTCGCGCGCGCGTGTATCATATAAACAGTTGAGAAATATACCATTTGATATCGTTTTAATAATAATACCGTAAAAATCAGTTATTTC
>NW_017292568.1:0-354 GCF_001594075.2 Trachymyrmex cornetzi
CTTGAAATGCACAGCCATCTTCAACAATTCCGCGCCAAGTACCTGGTATAAAAGTACTTGGATCACTAGCATGAATTCCATCAACCATACCCGCAGGAACATAACAATTTTTACCAATGTCATTTTTGCGAAGCCAATTGTGTAGACAAATTGTTGCCTGTACCATCAATGTTGCATTTTCTGGTTTAGCAATAATAGGTTTGCGAAAAATTCGCCATTGGCTGACCAAAATACCGAAAGTATTTTCGATAAATCTTCTTGCACGACTCAACCGATAGTTAAAGATGTCCTGCTCCAATGTCAGTCCGTTCTTGCCAGGATACGGACGGAGCAGATATGGTTTTAAAGGAAACG
>NW_017292569.1:0-354 GCF_001594075.2 Trachymyrmex cornetzi
CAAATTTGAGAACATTCTCCGCAAATTCACGTAACTTTTAACATCACTGTTACGATCCAAAAACTTAAGATTATGTACGAGTTATGAGTTTGAGATGTATTTGTATTTCCTGAGTACATATATATATACATTATCAATTTCATGACGCTTTAATCCAATATAATATTTTTCATTATGAGACATACTATCTAACCACAGACCAGTAACAAGTCTGAGTACACCTAAAAGGACCCAATGCATGTAAACTAACAAAAATCCACGTACAAGATTAAATTCTGAAATAACTGCTATAGGACTAACACCTTTAACTCCACGAACTTCAATACCAGTTTGCTCAGCCTGTAACATATCTTT
>NW_017292570.1:0-354 GCF_001594075.2 Trachymyrmex cornetzi
CAATATATAATAAGTAAATAAATATTTACATATATATATAATATAATTTTAATACATATAATGTCATTTTAATATATGTACATTTATATATAGTACATTGCATGCACAACACAAATAATAAATAAACATATATACAATAATAGTTAAATATACACAGTATTGACATAGATTGAGTAATATTAATCATTTCTATTTCTTTTATCATAAAATGTGACATTTTAACGTACACGCACCGGCAGAGATGGTGTCCCCTCGGCGTTCAGCGCGCGGCGCCACACACTTGTACCGAACCACACACGTACGTGTTACTGGGAGCGCGGTGGCGAGGAGCGCGAAGGGAGAAAGTAGTGGGGG
>NW_017292571.1:0-354 GCF_001594075.2 Trachymyrmex cornetzi
CCATGCTTCTCGGAGCATGGGGGGTCTGGAGGAACCATCCGTTACAGGATGGGGAATCACTACACCGGTAGAAGAAGGTAACTCCGACTACAAATCCCGGTGGCATGGCACCGTTAGAGAGAGGTCTGCTCTCTCGCCATGCGAGAAGTGGTGGTCGTCCACCATGGTCCGTGCGACTTTGGGGGGACTCCTCCTCCTCTCCCTTCAGGGGGGAGGGGGGGCTTACCCCTGGGGCTTCACGGGCCAAAGAGGCGACGCAGTCATAGACTGCAGGCGGACTCTGGCTTAGGCCATTGAGCCCATGCCACTGGGGAAGCGAATGCCTGGTGGGGTATTAACCCCATTGCACCCAGG
>NW_017292572.1:0-354 GCF_001594075.2 Trachymyrmex cornetzi
AAAGGTAGCTATGGAATTCATGAAAACCATTGAATACAATTTAAAAAAATTGCAAAGTTCTGTCCACAATAACGTTAGGAATCACTCGTTGACTATCATTAACAATTTACCCTCATTTAAAACTAAGAATACGTTGATTTATGATAGGTTGAATCGTTTATTGAATCACGCGAGACTATTCATCAAGGAGAACATTAATATTATTTTTACAAAAGCGGATAAGGGTAATATAACGGTTGCATTAGAAAAAACCTCTTACATTGAAAAAATTAGATTCATACTTTCGGACGAGGAGACTTATTCAAAAATTACAAAAAATCCTAGTAATAAGATTAATAATGGCTTGAGGACGTT
>NW_017292573.1:0-354 GCF_001594075.2 Trachymyrmex cornetzi
AATCTCTATTACCATCACCATGTTATGCTGCACTACTTAACCCTTTCAGATCCGGAACCATGTAAAAAAAAATTGTTTTTATTCAATTCAAAACCACTTTAACCCTTGAACACCACACTATTTTTGCCACCTGATTTCACCACACATGAGTTACGGTAACCCTGGAGTCTTCTTTTGCTTTTATCCCGAGATCTAATGCGTCAATGCAAAGAAAGTTTTTTCCCCCCCATTGCTCCCATTCCACCCTTCTGACCGTTCATAAACGCCGCGCGTTTTTTCAAACGGACTGGGTTACCGTAACCCAATGTGGTGTTCAAGGGTTAACAAGCAATTTATACTAAGCAATTAATTTTT
>NW_017292574.1:0-354 GCF_001594075.2 Trachymyrmex cornetzi
CGAGTTTGGAGAGAGCGAGAAAGATTTATGAAATTATATTTTATCATATCAAATTCTACCTCTTTTATTTTCACTGTATTTCCTGCATGTTTTCTGTATGATTTTTATGTGTCTTTTGTGTGTTAATTTCCTTCTTTTCGGCAGTGTATATTGTGCGCGTCGTGATTTTAAATATTTAGTAGTGTTAAAATTATATCACAAGTGAATCCTGAGATTTCGGTGTATCGCGTGTGTGAAATTAACTTTTGAGAATTTTCGCGTGAATTTTTACTTGAGAAAGGTTGCGTGTGTCGCCTCAAGTATTGTCGTTTCGCGCTGATTAAATATATTTCTTTGTCTTTCCGCTTTTGTTAT
>NW_017292575.1:0-354 GCF_001594075.2 Trachymyrmex cornetzi
ACCTATATTTTGTAAAATAAAAATGTGTGTTAAGTCTACACATTGGAAAGCATAGACAAAAGGTACGGGAAAGAATAACAGTATTACTACACGGTTTCTGATATATTGAAATCTGTTATTCTCTATTCTCCTATTGCTTTTCAAGTGTGCTGATATCCACTGTTTTCCATCTCACTTTAACTTTAGAGTTTATTTTCTCCATTTTTACGAAATGTAGGTTAATTCATTGTTGCAGTAAGTCTTTAAATTATTAGAATGGTATCATAAACACTTAAATAATACTAAACAACGAGATTTCTGTCCGGATGTCTTTAACATCAAAAATGTTTTTCTGATTTAATTGTCGAAGTAGTG
>NW_017292576.1:0-354 GCF_001594075.2 Trachymyrmex cornetzi
ATTGTCAAAAACAAGACTGCATGTTAATAGACGCAAGGTCGTTTAATTCTAAAGAGCACAAATAAATGTTTAACGAAAGCTATACGACATATATAAAATCATGATAAGACCAACGCTCTTTTTAAAAAAATATTTGATTAAAATGGAACTGTATATTTATATAGGTTGTTTTGACTGTACGTTTCAGAAAGATTATACATGATTGAAAGATTAATAAATTATTAAATTTTATAGATTGGAAACGGAGATCTACATCTCCATTGAACTCTTTAAAGTTGGGATGGTTGATGACCTCCTGCGCCATTTTTAATTAAGCTAGATAATAAATATTAATTAATAAATCTCTCTCGTAGT
>NW_017292577.1:0-354 GCF_001594075.2 Trachymyrmex cornetzi
GTTCTCCCGAAAGACTCAAATAAGAATGTGGTCTATAAAATCGATTGCGAAAATTGCAACGCTGCATACGTAGGTCAAATCAGCAGAAAACTAAAAATGAGAATTCAAGAACATCCTCGACAAATTAATAGCTCTAACGGCACTAGATCGGTCATTACGGATCACGGACTTTCATTAAATCATAATTTCGATGGGAGAACGTCAAAATTCTAGATCGTGAACGTTATTTGGAAAGACGATTGGTATGCGAGATTTTACATATACAAATGCAAAATAATAGTCTTAACTTACAGTCTGACACTGAATTTTTGCATCACGCAAATATTTATATTTTAAACAAATTATAAATTAACT
>NW_017292578.1:0-354 GCF_001594075.2 Trachymyrmex cornetzi
GTATTTATGTTTTTGAAATTGTATTTTTACCTTTTGTTTAAGAAATATTGTCTAAAAACAAACTGGTATGTCGGTATCGTTGATCTTCCTCTATATAAGGGATGGACAATAATGGATAATTATAATCATATATAATATCTATTAATTTTTTTAAATTAAATGATCATATATAATATCTGGCTCTGTATGAACATATATGATTATAAAAGACCATATCTGTCTGTGTATGGACAGATTTGATTATAAAAAACCATATATGTAATTTATATTTCAGCAGTGTACATGCAAGTATTACGTATTTTGTATTTAAAAATGAAAGTATGACAGCGCTTTATGTATTTCATAATTTAAATA
>NW_017292579.1:0-354 GCF_001594075.2 Trachymyrmex cornetzi
CTGATATAAAACGTTGGTGATGTAAGTATGACAGACAAATGCTGAAGTTTCTTCATGGAATCTCGGATGTGAGATATACTTTTCAGCTGAGGTATAAATTTTTGCACGTGGTACTATACACGGACGGAGGATTCTTTTTCATAATGATACCACTCTGTCACGTACATTTTTTATATAAATTCTCGCACAGCCTCCGCGGACAATCAGTCTACTTGTCTGTGAGTGAGTTGCTCAATCTATCAATCCGTTTTTGTAAGAAAAAAATGGAGGACATCAATGACCTTGTAGACACTGGGGAAATTATCCGTATAAACGCGGATATATTATCAGAAAGTGCGGCTTGTTTATACGACA
>NW_017292580.1:0-354 GCF_001594075.2 Trachymyrmex cornetzi
TATTATTTTTATATTTCATAAAATTTTCACGCTGAACAATTTTACATTTAATTATTTATTTAATTAGAAGAGAACATTTATGTGAATGTACATTTGTTTACATAATTTCTACTTGGTTTTTATTGATGTCATGATTATTTTTAAATATTTGATTTTCAAAACAAATTAATTACATAAGATTATTAAGAGTTAGATAAGATATTAATAATTCATGTCAACTGTGACATGCATATTGTAAACAGCAGCTCTTATCAAAGAACGATAAGCCATTTTTACTTAAGCGTAGATTTCTACTTAAGCGTAGATTTTTCACTAATTGCAAGTGTAGCAGATACATCTTCAAAGCAGTATTGT
>NW_017292581.1:0-354 GCF_001594075.2 Trachymyrmex cornetzi
GTCAGAAAATGTATGTAATCACGTAGTCCACAAACTGAAAATGGATGTACTGGCGGTAGCGTACGTATAGGATTCTAATGCTGACAAAGAGAAACCAAAAATTAGAGTAGAAAGTATTGAAATTTAAACGAACATATTTTTTAAAATACTTATCGATAGTTCTTTTACCTAAATTATTTAATTAGTCATTGTTAGTAGAAATATACAACTATAATCAAATGTACAAATAAATATGCAATAAAATCCGCTTCAAAGGTAATCACAATTATATATATACAATTGTAATCTTCTTAATTATTGTACAAAGATCTATAACGATATAAGAAATAGTTTAAAAAGTCTTTTGCTTGTTAT
>NW_017292582.1:0-354 GCF_001594075.2 Trachymyrmex cornetzi
CCGCCGCTGTAGCTTTCTGTAAAAAATAAGAAGTAATATATATATAAATAAAAATATTTAATTGAAAATAAAAATTAAAAAATAAAAAAAATATGACACTTAACCACCACTCTTCCAGTTCATCCAACTCGTACGGTTGGAGACCAAATAGTTCTTCCAAAAACAGACTGTTGTCGTCCTACACATCCAAGTAATAATGTCTGAACAGCCGTTCTGCCCGCCTCTCCGCCCGCACGTTGCGCCAATGATATGGGTTTATGAACCCTTTTATGGTTACATTACAGCGATGCGTCTTCTGGAAAAAAAAAAGAGTACAAATAGAATTAAAAAATAGAATCAGAATCAGAATGTATA
>NW_017292583.1:0-355 GCF_001594075.2 Trachymyrmex cornetzi
TATCTTTCCATTAGAGAATAAACTCTGATCACCTCAACCTTGACGATTTGTTGACAAAATGTAGTATTTACCTCTATTGGAACTCAAATTTTCGCTGATATTCAGTAGTATTCTGATTGCGAACGATAATACATCATGAGTCTGTATGAGTTTTTAGCTATTTGTAATGATGATACTCCTCCCGCACCCACCCCGTCGGTAGAGGTCTTCCTCAACAGTACAATCATAGCAATAGTATAATCATGGAAGACAACAACCCATTTGTTGGTGTGGAATAACCTTTGGTTCGGGTGGAAAGTCGAAACCCACATGCGACAGTACAATCATAGATTCTACGTGTTAGCAAAGGTTATTC
>NW_017292584.1:0-355 GCF_001594075.2 Trachymyrmex cornetzi
CTGCTCCGCCCAAGCCGGACAGAACAGAAGGGTGTGCGCCGCCGTGTCGCTCGTCGCCCTACAGAAAAGGCAAATCGGGGTGTCCCTTCGTCCTATCCTGTAAAGATAGGACTCGAACACCCCGTGCCCCGTCAAAATCTGAGTGATGCGGTATGTGAGGGCACCATGCGCCCTCCCAGCCCACACCTCCAAGTCCCCCCCGATGGCGCCTCGCACAATTGCGCCCGGCCCGCTCGGAGGCAGTTCGCTCAGCCGCCTCTGCCACCGCTCGATCGAGCGACGTCGCTCGACCATCAAGTTCTAAGTTCACTCAATCGATTGCAACCGCTCGGGATATATAATGAAAGTGTTTTCG
>NW_017292585.1:0-355 GCF_001594075.2 Trachymyrmex cornetzi
TACCATTCGATTATTCAACCCCAATTGCATTTACTTTCGTATATACTAACCAAATGATAGGCACGTCATGTTCCGGTTTAGTAAACGTCGCTTGCGAGAGCTTGGTTTGCGGATTCTTGCTGCACATATGTTGTCAATTCGAAATACTGGAATATCGATTAAAAAATATCAATCAGAATCAAAATATTCTGCGCGATTGTATTAATCATCACAATTATATAGTTAAGTTAGTTTCTTTGAATAATTTTCTTTTTCTTGAATTTGAAATATGTGAAATACAAAGTATTATCTCTTTTATAACAGTTTTTTTATATTCTTGCATTAAAATCATACCAAAATATTCAAAATTTTTTTA
>NW_017292586.1:0-355 GCF_001594075.2 Trachymyrmex cornetzi
GTCGGTTCAGTTCACCGACACGCGGAACGCCTCCGCGTAATAATGATTCGAATCTCGAAAGAAACCGTACACCTAATCTAAATAGCTTCAACAGCAAGGAGCATTGCAAATACTGCAAAAGCGCCGGACATAGAATAGACGAATGCCGTAAGCGACAATATAACAATACTCTTCGAGAACAGGGAAACGCGAACGGCCCGTCGAGGCACCAGGACGTAGCCCCGGCGGACGAACAAAAGCGAACGCGTCCCGTGAATCCCATAGAAACGAAAGTAGAAGAGAACAAACGCGTGCAAGAATAGCGACGTTAAATCCTCGCGAATTCTCGCACGCGCCGACCATTTCAATATCCGCC
>NW_017292587.1:0-355 GCF_001594075.2 Trachymyrmex cornetzi
GTTACTAATGTTGATGAATGTACTAGTGCAGAAACAGGGGTAGGGGCAGCTATTGCCATAGGTAATCACACAGAAAAAGGAATTTGAGCCCTTTTTGTAATAGCTGCTAATATTAATATAAATATAATACCCTTACTCTCACTATCTTTAAACAATCTTAAATCTCATCTACCGATTATTATTATTATTCTTATTGCTATTAATATCCCAATATCTCCAATCCGATTACATAAAACTGTTACTATTCCTGAATTATAGGAATTATAATTATGATAATATATAACTAAACAATAAGATACTATCCCCAACCCATCCCATCCCACTAAAATTCTAATAACATTAGGTCTAATAACCA
>NW_017292588.1:0-355 GCF_001594075.2 Trachymyrmex cornetzi
CTGTTCCATCCTTAGCAATAGTATTTGTTATATAGATGTTATAACCGTAAAGATTATGTTTAGTTACGGTTTCGATATACTGCGAACATTTTATCGGCCAGGTTATTGATCGTGTAACTTTTTTCCTAGGAAACCTGAAAAGTAAAAATTGTTTGTATGTATGTTATATGTACATCGAGATGTACATACATATATACATATATAAAAATTTTCACTTTTCACGTTGCGGCTCTAAAGAAAAAGTTACATGATCGACACCCTGAACATAAACCATAACTTAAAAATGCTTTTGAACCTTATATCTTTGAAAATCGGAATTATAAGCCTCAAATTCTATATATGCTTTGAAGATAAA
>NW_017292589.1:0-355 GCF_001594075.2 Trachymyrmex cornetzi
GATATATATATATATATATATGTGTATGTATAAAATACAAAAATTAACAATTTAGCGATGGTTTAGAACGTGTATAAAAAATAATTTTATTAAGAAACAGTATTTTTTTATCTGCGCTCTAATGGAGATGTATAGAAATATTATGTTATAAAATAATTGCTAAAATCTTAACTTTTTTGTTTAAGTTCTTTAAAGATATATCATATAAAGTTTCATTGATGCAATAGTTATAGAAGGAAAGTAATATTATATTTTTAGCTCAAATGCGTATATGGGGCATTCTTTTACAAACCGAATACTTTTTTTTTCGACATTTTTAAATCGCTTCAAACTTTTTTTACCAATTGTAGGTATA
>NW_017292590.1:0-355 GCF_001594075.2 Trachymyrmex cornetzi
GGCAGGGGATACACGTCACCCCTGTATAAAAACACGGACGTGTGGCACGGGTAGGCCCATTCTGGGCCAGGGGTCGCCCTCCCTCTGTAAATCCTCGGAGGATGGTCTCACGGGTAGACCAATTTAGCCAGGGGCATGCCCTCCCCCTGTTAAAACACGGAGGAAGAGTTCGGGTAGGATCAGGGGTGCTCTCTCCTCCTGTAAGAACACGGCGGATGGTCTCGCGCTGGGGGAAAACTCGAGCGGAGGCAAATAGCGCAGCGGAGTAGGGTATGGCAAAGGGAAAGGCCTCCCTGAACCGGAGCCACACAAACATGGATCTACCTCTCCATGGCCCTTGAGGCGAACCGGAGGT
>NW_017292591.1:0-355 GCF_001594075.2 Trachymyrmex cornetzi
ATATAACTTACATGTAACGCTGAACTTGACTAATTACATATCTCATCAACGTTAACTCCACTATCTAACTGGTAATTTCGTTACAAAAGAACAATTATTATATATTTTTATTTTTATTTTAAATAATGACACTGTTTGATATTATTGAACTATTTGATTTAATGAAAATTATCTACGAGATCTTACATAGCAAGCGAGTAACTTTGATGTTGTTAGCTTGAACGTTAGCCTGCGAATGTGACAATATGTTTAAAATCACCAAACCGAGAGCGAAGTCACGTCTAAAGACAACCCAATAATATTGGTACAGTCACAGTTATAAGCTTATTAAATCGTATCGGTACAGTAACACAAA
>NW_017292592.1:0-355 GCF_001594075.2 Trachymyrmex cornetzi
GCCCTTTACTTAATTTTTATTTTTATTTGATAACAAGAGTCTTTATACATATTTATTATTTTTAAATACTTACATTATAATGGAAATTATTATAGATCATGTAGTTGTGTTATAAATTAGTTTTTGATATATTGATTTATTACTAATGTTATTTTCTTGATATTAATACTAAATTTAGTTTGTTTTTTTATTATCTTGTTATTGTATGGTAATTGTCATATATCCACCAAGTTCCCTATTGACACAACAACCTGCTGTTATGGTATTAACATTTCCACCTGCGCAAAATTTCTCAATTCGAGACACGTGTGTGTGTGTGTGTGTGTGTATATATATATATATATATAAGGTGTTA
>NW_017292593.1:0-355 GCF_001594075.2 Trachymyrmex cornetzi
TCGAGTCAAAGTAGTGAAGGCATCTGGAAACTATTATTATTATTATTATTATCATCATTGTTATTGTTATTATTATCATTATCATTATCAGTATTATTTATACATACCTATCACAGAAATATTTCTTGTGTCCTTTTCTGTTGATTTGTGAACTGACAAGGCAGGACAGATCCTTGATCAGCACGAAATGTCCCGCGCTATCGTTCTCCACGTACAAGAGGCTTACGTGCCTGTTTTTCTTTCGGTCGGCGAGTCGTATCGGTACAATCCCCTTCTCAATAGCGTAGACATTGATGGAAATGTCATTAGAATTTTCAAATTTCTTAATCTGGCTCAGTGTCATCAGAAATTGAAT
>NW_017292594.1:0-355 GCF_001594075.2 Trachymyrmex cornetzi
AAAACCCGCGAAACGCAAGATTGTCATATAGGAAACACCCGTGAAAGCCTCAAGAATATTATATAAAAAAATATTTTTTTAGAGATTTGACAAAAAATGATTGCATAGTTAATAATAGTTTTCAAATCACAAAACACATATTCAACAATTAAAAATTAAAAATGATGACCAGTTATTCTCTTTGGACGCGGTGTCTTTATATACCAATATTCCAGTAGATTTAGCTATTACAGTACTTAATAATAAATGCGATGAAATAAAAAAGAAGACGATCCTAAACAAAAATGAATTTATTATAGCTATACAATTAGTTTTGGATTCTACTTATTTTACGTTTAATAACACTTTCTATAGA
>NW_017292595.1:0-356 GCF_001594075.2 Trachymyrmex cornetzi
ATATGACTTTAAGGAAGCTCGCTTCTAGACTGTACACTTCTAAACCCAAAATTCATACTGTAAGCCTTCTCTTCAATCGGAGTAGGTATCGTTTTTTTTTCTAATTTTTTAGAAATGTTTCAAAATTATACCCTCATAAACTTAAGAAATTTTTATATTTTAGAGTTTCACTTAAAGTGTTCCAATTCCCTTTGTCTCATATACAAAAACACAATTACCGATTTTTAATAGCAGTCAGATGTCGGCGCTCGAAATATCGATCATTTCTATCGCGACCAATCTTTACACACTTATCTTAGACGGGGTGATCCCGATTGATCACGGCTCGATTGGACACCACCAATCACAGCGACCGG
>NW_017292596.1:0-356 GCF_001594075.2 Trachymyrmex cornetzi
ATGTATTTTATTACAAAAAATTTATTATAAAGACCTGAACAGAAACTCAAACATGAGTCATCAGTGAACGTATTAATCGTCAAGATAATGATTTCTATAATGCTTAGAATCGAATGTATCCCGTGTTGCGCATTGAATTTCTCGTTAATTCGCTCATTAATTTCGAATTAAAAGCGCGAAAAGTACACGAGTATATGGATCATTTATTAATAATATACGTATTTAATAAAACTACATATTTTTTTTCGTGTTAATCTTTGGTTGCAGTATTAGGTACAATTAACGTCGGGAGCGTCATACAAAGTGCCGTATGATTATTCTCTTCTGGCAATTAGTACTCGCTATCATAATTAATT
>NW_017292597.1:0-356 GCF_001594075.2 Trachymyrmex cornetzi
GACGACTCGTTATTCCCTGTTGCCTGTGCCTATTGCCTGTGTCTATTGTGTTTCCAGCTTTACTTATACCAAAGAAAAACCTGAGAGAGGACATAAGGGCCATTTTCTTGTAATCGCAAAATGCCCCCGCATATTACTGCCCCCTGAAGAAGGGGATGCAAACTACACAACATTCTTTCTTTTCAGTGCTTATGATAAATCGCTGAAATTGTTGAAAACTCTATTAATTTGATAGATTTATTTCAGCGATTTCAGCGCGATTTACTTCCTCAGGAGCACTTGATTTATTTCCATAAGGAGCATATACAATTTGTTATAAATATACAATTTTACAAATACTTTCTAAAGATGTCAAA
>NW_017292598.1:0-356 GCF_001594075.2 Trachymyrmex cornetzi
GTACATCCCAAGTGGATCAGCAGCTGACGAATTGGAAAATACAAAATGCTCGTTTACCTGGTTCGACCAATTGCAATTTCTTGACGACGTACTGCAGCAAGTACCGTAAGTTATAGTACTTGTATGTTAAAAAAACATGTTTTACATAAGTTATGTAGAACTTTTTGAAAACTATTTAAAAAATTATTATTGAACCACGAAATTGAAGTTGTGTATATCATTGATTAGTTTAAGGGCAGGGTATTGTTAAAAAATTTAAGTAAAAACTATTCGTATAATTAAATGTAAACAAATAATAAAATAAATAATAAGTAATAATAATAATAATAAAGAATTAATTAATTAATTAAAAAATT
>NW_017292599.1:0-356 GCF_001594075.2 Trachymyrmex cornetzi
TCTCTCTCTCTCTCTCTCTCTCTCTCTCTCTGTCTCACGCATTCCATGTCGGTCATATCAATATTAGATTCCTCGTTCCCCATTTCAGCCTGCTGAAGGATCTCATACATTATCGGCATTTTAATGTTGTTGCTGTGGGTAAGACCTGACTATATAACTCAGTTGACTCCAATTCCATCTCTCTTCCTAACTACACACTTCTCCGATTCGATCGAGTTGAAGGCTGAGGAGGTGGCGTGGCATTGTATATTGAAGGCACACTCTCTGCCTCCCTAATCCGTTTCGACACCCCTCTACCTGAGGTACGCGTTGACATCTTTGGTGCATCTTTCAAACTCATAGGCAAACGCATAACG
>NW_017292600.1:0-356 GCF_001594075.2 Trachymyrmex cornetzi
TTTCCTTTATATATTTCATGTTTATCAAATAGCTTATAAGCAATATTCGATATTATTCATATCGTATATTTTTTTGAAGGACTTCTATTTGAAAAGTATTATGTCGTTTAAAAAATAATTCATTTTCCATTCAAGAATTTTTAATAAGAGATCGTAATACTAGTTATGTTCTAATTGAGCCACGTAATATATCATTTTATTTTTATTTAACATTCGGTGAACCAAGAATATTATCATGAACATCAATGCGCTTTTACGAAACATAATCATAGATTGTCAATAATGAAAATCTCCAGTTCACGTTACGTATACATAGATTTTCCAGTACTGGACACTGATAGTGAATATCGGAACAC
>NW_017292601.1:0-356 GCF_001594075.2 Trachymyrmex cornetzi
TTGGGAAGCATTTTTATTAATTTGATTTTTATTATAATACAATGCTTTTATACAGGTACTTTTTACAGTTATTACACAACTTTGCTTTTATATTCTGTTGCTTTTACATTGTAGGTATTAGACGGCAAACAAAGATTAATTGTTCAATAGAATCAGCGGTTGTGGAAAAACAAAAACCTTCTAAAATAAGTCCCAGATCAATTAAATTAGTAGATATTGCTACTAAAAATATTGCTACTAGAAAGCAAGGGATAGTTTCAACTGAGCTTACAGTAAAAAGCAAAGAAAATCAATTTTGTGCCGACATGGATCTCGCAACAGAAGTAAGTATAAATAGTAAAAAGGTTATTGTAAAT
>NW_017292602.1:0-357 GCF_001594075.2 Trachymyrmex cornetzi
GATCTTGCACGGAATGGAAGAGATTCAGGTTTGCGTCCTGGCCGCGGTAATATTTTTCGCAATAAGAATGATTTACAGATTTTAATATGTCACTCAGCCTAATTAAATCGTTTCGAAGATGCAAAAAAAGCATTAAAAAATTGTTAAAATTGCTAGTCAATTTTAACTCGTGGTATTACTGCGGAAACTTAGTAAAATTAGCGTTCCAAGACCGAAAAATTATTTCGGCGCGCGTTTCAAAAGGACTACATACATAGTATATAAATTCACACAGAATCATAGAAGCATTTAAGATCTAGCTAGACTGTTAAGGCTTTGATTACTACAGTTTGTGTTATCACACATATACGGTCCTAT
>NW_017292603.1:0-357 GCF_001594075.2 Trachymyrmex cornetzi
CACTCCTTTAATTCATCTCTTATTGTTCAAAATGTTTTATTATTACCTTCTGTGAAATTTTCACCCTTCGTCTATAACTTGGATTTTCAAACTTCAGTATAGATTTTTATATTGTTCTGTAAACATTTTTATATACATATAAAAGCTTTAATAACGAGTTTTTATTCTCGTAGAAGTTGGATTGTATTTTATTTATTTTTTACAGATTTAAATCTACTACTATTCATATAGTAAAAAAACTATGTCTTTAAACTTTAAAGTCTAAAAGCTTGCGGCATGCAATGCACGTTTTCCTGTTTGGATTGTTTGCGTTTTAATAAATTACTACAACTCCTGTGTTTGAAATTTCTTGAAATT
>NW_017292604.1:0-357 GCF_001594075.2 Trachymyrmex cornetzi
AATCTGATGAAATGGAGGCATTTCCAGGAAGTTACTATAACAAAATAATTTATTGATCAATAATAGACACATATGACAGGTTTGCCTCCACAAATAAAAAATAAAAATTCTGATACAATTAGCAATAAATACAAATATTTTTAAAAACATGAAAATAAACATTCAAATATGAAAACAAACATAAAATCTGCAAATTGCACTCGGATGCATGTACATATCACAAAAAAAATAAAGAAAAGAAAGGAAGATGTGTAAGCGAAAGAAAGCCCAAGGATTATTGCACTGTATTAATCTATTAATATTGTCGCATTAAAATAAAATAAAAAATGCAAAAATATCATTAGTTAATATTGGAAT
>NW_017292605.1:0-357 GCF_001594075.2 Trachymyrmex cornetzi
ACATTATAAAAAAATTATTAAATATTAAAAATAAAAAAATATATATGTATATATAATAAAATAATACTAATAACATTTTTAAATAATGGTATAAAATATAATAAAATGTAAAATACTCTCTCTCACTGAAATGATTAAATTACTTAAGTCATTTTCCATTTCAGGTTCTGTAAATACTTCTTTGGGGGAAATGCACTTACCGCCCAGTGCTGTAATGACAGGAAATGTAATATTATTCTTTGATAAGTTGTTTGACTCCTTCAATCAAAAGAAAAATAAAAAATTTAATAGTATTATTAACTCATCAAGCAATCACATTTCATTTTGGCAAAATGCTGTTAATCGAATTTCCAAAAT
>NW_017292606.1:0-357 GCF_001594075.2 Trachymyrmex cornetzi
TAAAATATTTAGACAAAATATTTAAACTGGAATAATAATAATAATGTAAACATGACTCGTAAAGGCAATTAAATGTTTAAAATTTTACAATTTAAATCGTTTAAATTTTTTAACTTGTATGGAACTTTATCTTGATAATTAATAATTATATTCACTTTTTATTTCTAAACTGAATTATGAACATCGTAAAATGATTTTAACAATAATGCGCATACATGTGCACATAACATTAAGCAGCAGCACAAGTTACACTACCTCAATGAGGATAGACTTTCACGTTTACATTATTGTGTTATTAAGAAACATTGCTTTTAGATCTTCAATGATTCTAAAATCATGGATTTCCTCATAGTGCAG
>NW_017292608.1:0-357 GCF_001594075.2 Trachymyrmex cornetzi
CGAAATGTGACTACTGAAATACAATTATCGCAAACCATTTCAAAGGAAATCAATAATGTTCAGTCTGAACAACATAATAATCAATATTCTGAAAATCAAAAAGATTTGAAAAATATACAGTTAACACAAAGCGTTTCAAAGGAAATTTTAATAAAAGAAGTAATTATTAATTACGCACATAATAATACTCAGACTGATCCAAATAGCAATAAATGTGATAATAACGAATATTCTGAAAATCTATATCAGGAAGAGTCGGAAAATAATTGCAATAAAAAACGTTGCTTAGACGAACAGAATTTAAAAAATAAACGTGCTAAAAGATGTTGTCTATATAAAAAGAATTTAGAATATAAT
>NW_017292609.1:0-357 GCF_001594075.2 Trachymyrmex cornetzi
AAGAATCAGTTGTATACATAGTTGAATCTTTTAAAGAATTACAGGTCATTATTGACCACTTTGATAAATACCCTTTAATCACAAATAAAATATCTGATTATTTATTATTTAAACAATGTTTTGAAATCATTAAAAAGGGGGAACATTTAAGCGAAAAGGGTCTTTTAAAAATTATAAGTCTAAAAAGTTCTCTTAATTGAGGTCTTTCAGATAAGCTTAAAAGCAATTTTCCAAATATTATTCCTGTAGATAGAAAGGAATATCTCTTTAAAGGTATCCCTGATCCTTTTTGGGTGTCAGGATTTACTAGCGGAGACGGTTCTTTTCATGTAGTTATTAAAAAATCTAATAGCAAAG
>NW_017292610.1:0-357 GCF_001594075.2 Trachymyrmex cornetzi
GAAATAGAAGACTAGAAGTTTATTTGCTCATTATTTCACGTTTGCGAGTCATTACCTCGGGGTCCCGAAAAATTATTATTTACAAAAAAAGGGGAAGGAAAATGCGATTGAGGCGGAAGTGCCACGTGTAGCTTACTGTGCGGCGCGGTAATGCTCGGCTATCCTCTAAATCGCCCGGTATGGAGGATGGTCCTCGGGAACTTTGCAGATAAGCGCCTGCGATCAGCTCGAGAGGGTCTCCGGTTGGAGTTACACCCACATACAAGCACTGTCTCTTTCCTATAGCTCTAACTCTGACTCTAACTCTGGCTTTGACACCGATACTCTGACTCTCTGACTATGACTCTCTGACGAAAA
>NW_017292611.1:0-357 GCF_001594075.2 Trachymyrmex cornetzi
CAGAGTTTTTCACACATATATTGCATGCAATATATGTGTGAAAAACTCTGCAATTGCTGAAAATATTTGTTCTCTGCAGAGAACAAATTATTATGGATGAAGAAAATGGTAAAAATAGAAAGAGGAGAAGGAACAAGATGTTTTTAGAACCAGATTATAAACCTTTCTTGGTAGATTCTAAAACGCATATGAGATGGAGGAATTTATCACAAACGAATGTAATTTGTGGTACGTAAGATGTCTTATACATATTTGTATAATATCTTCAGTAATTGAAAAGTATAAATGTCCCCAATCAGCAGACAATATTTTGAAAATATTTTTTAAATATTCATTTCTCTCTCTCTCTCTCTCTCT
>NW_017292612.1:0-357 GCF_001594075.2 Trachymyrmex cornetzi
AACATGATACGATTATCATCAATAATAATCGTGGTGTCCAAAAAGTTGATCCTGCCACCATCACCAAACTCCAGAGTGAACTGTATGTAATCTTTCATGTAACGAGTTAAAAATATTTAGAGTGTCAGATATGCTGTCAGATGGAAGCGCAAGTATAATGTCATCGACGTATCTAAAGTAAAAAAACGGTTTCTTCAATAATTTTTCAATAGCGGTCATTTCCAAGTCTTGTAAAACCATGTTTATAGGATTAAAAAATTAAACCGCGATTATAGGAGAGAGTGGTGAACCCATAGGAGTCTCAAATACTTGTTTATAAGTTTTCTTATTAAAAGTGAAAAAAGTTGACTCTAAAAT
>NW_017292613.1:0-357 GCF_001594075.2 Trachymyrmex cornetzi
TAGGTAACTACGGATCACTCCTTACCGATAGTGCCCCATGGCGTGACAACGTCTCGTACTACAATATGATATACTAGAGTTAAGTATAAGTAAAAATAACAAAGATAGTACCACTTGGTTTTATTTTTAATAATTTGGTATAGCAGTTTTTTTAAATATTGGTTGCTTTCCATTTAATAACATAGAACGACACTAGTATCAACTTGTGTCGACTTGTGTCATCAAAGGGAAAGTCACTTATCATTTAGATTTTATCATATTAATTATTTATTAGGTGTACAATTTTGCTTCCGTCGTTTTTTTCCGAAATTCGAGGCTTTATTGTAAAAAACTGGTTATACATTTATGATTCAAAGT
>NW_017292614.1:0-358 GCF_001594075.2 Trachymyrmex cornetzi
AGGGAAGGTAGAAAAGGGAGAAGGAAAGGAAATTTGGATGGAAAGGTTAAGAAGATTGGAGAGGAGTGAATGGAGAGAGAGAGAGAGGAGAGGAAAAGGAATGTAGTCATAAAAGGGATAAAGGGGGGAGAGGGAGCGATGGAAAGGAAAGTTAAGGAGATTTTGGGAAGTATAGAAAGGGGGTGGGGGTGGAAAAAATAAGAATGATAGAGGCAGGTAGGCAGGAGAGGGGAGGTGTGGGGGTGGTAACAATGGGTAGTATAGAGGAGAAAAATAGGATTATGAGATATAAATTGAAGTTAAAGGGAAGGGATATTTGGATAGAGGAGGATCTAACGTGGAAAGAGAGAAAGATGAG
>NW_017292615.1:0-358 GCF_001594075.2 Trachymyrmex cornetzi
TATGTATATATACATATATGATAAATTGGTATTTTTACAATATTTTATATTAAAAATTTTAAATATGTAAAAATTATTTGTACATGAAAAGAGACATATAAATTTTTTAATAATTAAAAATTGTAATTAACATGATTTTTTTAAATTTGTGACATTAGATATTTAGGAAGCATAGTCTTTATGAACATGTGACTATATAAACCTTTTTAAAAATCACTCATTATGATGATAATTCATCATTGCCTTATATTGAATTTTTAGATTAGCCGGTGTAATCGCGTATACTAGTCAACATTACATAGCATATATCAGAAGAATACACGGCACATGGAGAATATATAATGATTTAATGAAGTCC
>NW_017292616.1:0-358 GCF_001594075.2 Trachymyrmex cornetzi
CTTGTGAGATCGCAACTTACCGGGAAAAAGAACAAGAAATATTTCTGCGACCGGTAAGTATAATAAAAAAAATATGTATTTATATATAAAAAAAAGTGAAAGAATAAAAAAATTATTCGTCTATTTACAGATGCCTGCACTATTTTGGCTCAAGCCAAAGATTGCAGACGCACGAAGTGGACTGCCAAAACCTGAACGATTGCGCCATCCACCTGCCGAGCGAGAACGATAGATGGCTCCAATTTGGAAACCACCGCAACCAGGAACGCGTTCCATTCATCGTCTACGCCGACCTTCCTAAGGAAGACGGAGCCCGACAAAGAAGATGCGTCGTCGTACGAGTATCAGCGGCACGAAG
>NW_017292617.1:0-358 GCF_001594075.2 Trachymyrmex cornetzi
TACTAAATGCAAACTTCTCTTGAAAATAATCATATAATATTCAAAATATATAATTTGTATAAACATCGAATTTTTTAATTCACCATTCAGTTATATTCATAAAAATAATTATACATTTTCTTAAAAATATATATTTATAAAATTTCAAAATAATTTTTATATAAGCATTTATTCTAATTATCATTTTTAAATCAGTAAAATGAAACGACTCAAGAATAAATTTAACAGAAGAAAGATACTGACGTTACACACACACGTAAGTAAAAAATAATATTTACCGCAAGGCTGCTCCGCCGGTGCCCGATGCCTCTCCAAGACCTCCACCTCCTCTCAGAATATAGTTGCATCCTCTCGCACA
>NW_017292618.1:0-358 GCF_001594075.2 Trachymyrmex cornetzi
GGTGCGCGGTTTGCGGAATTGGATGGTATATAAATTCACATCGAAATATTTAAGCACTAAGATTCGCTTTGATCGAATATATGATTTCTCTTACTTAATTAATTTTATTAATATACAACATCTTTTTCCTATGATTCTTAGGTCTGGTTGCACCAACGTTACTTTAAGCAAAGCTTAAAACTCTCTCTGTCTCTGTCTCTCTTTCGCTTTAAAACGAGACAGAACTTTTTTAAGTCTTGCTTAAAGTCAAAGTAACGTTGGTACAACCGGATCTTCGATATTTCATAAAACTTACTTGCATAGGTTAGTATTTCTATAACGAAATTTTTCCATTTTTTATCTAATCCTTGCAATGCAG
>NW_017292619.1:0-358 GCF_001594075.2 Trachymyrmex cornetzi
TCTAAACATTTCATACGCATAGAAAATTTACTTATATTTGACTTATTGTTAGTTGAAAAAAATATGATTTATAAATATGCGTAAAACATGTAAGATATAGAATCGTGTGTACCTTGATTTTAATTTCGGTACGAATTCAGGTAACTTGACAGGATATAATTTTTTGCGTAATGCAGGTAGTTCCTTTGCATGAGCCAGATTGTGTACAAAAGTTACCCAAGTTCCATAATTGCAAATCGGACCCATCTTGTCAGTAGAGCTTAACCATGCGCTCATGTATATTTCAATAGCATTTATTTCTCCTTCAAATTTGTGTTGCGTGAAAATAACTCCCAACTCACTAGGAATACAGTCCAAG
>NW_017292620.1:0-358 GCF_001594075.2 Trachymyrmex cornetzi
TGTGAGCATATAGTCACACGGTGACTTGACTCGTCTACGAGTGTGAAAATTTTGGCCGTATAGGGGATGGGGAAATAGATGGTCAGACAACGAAATGATAATCTTTTTTTTATTTATTCTTTATAACCTTAACGTCATTCGCAATTATAAAATTTATTTCCGTCGATTTCTGCTAATGAATTCATTAATTGCTTTCAAATTATCATGTATGTTCTTCGTTGCATCTTTATAGATATATAGTAAGGGAGACTGGAATCAAAAGTAACATGGATAAGTAACATCTACGTAACTACACATTACTAGGTATATGGATTGAAGATATGTAAGTTGATGTGATTCTCAAAACACACACTCGAAA
>NW_017292621.1:0-358 GCF_001594075.2 Trachymyrmex cornetzi
AATCTACCAATACTGCGTCTAGAAACAAGTACAGCTCGTCTATCCATGTCGAAAAGCACTGTAATTAATATATTTAATCTCGAATACTGTGTAAATCGTCCCATTTCCTCCTTAACCACAATGACCGATAACGTCGACGAAAAATTTTTACGACTTCCCACTATCGCGTCCACTGTCACAAAATCTGCGAACATGCTAAAAACGATGTATGATGACGAATCCTTCGACCGCAACGACATACTCGAATGCGAGTTGATCGCTTTGGTTTTCGGAGAACAGTAATCAGGAGACGCGGTAGCGGCTCCCGTCAAGTATATTTTTGTAGTACATGATATATAATACCATGTCATGAAAGAGA
>NW_017292622.1:0-358 GCF_001594075.2 Trachymyrmex cornetzi
TTCTTTTTCCCGAGGTCGTTTCGGTGCTCCCGATTCTAGTCCCTTTCTGGTTATATCATTCATACGGCCTTTTGCGCTTAATAACACGCTAAATAATTAGGAGTTGGTCTCCTTAACAGTAAATAATTATGGACTTGCCGCTCTAATACATACTTCCGCGGTCAATTAAATTTTGTGATTGGATAAATTCAGCAGTGGTCTGTCATTGGTCAGTTAGTTCCTGATTCTTGAAATAATTGTAAAACATATTAAAATAATTCGAAATGACTTTAAATAATTTATCCTTTATCCCTTAATGGTTTCTGTTGCTGAATTTATTCAACGTCAATAGTTAATTGATAAATATTAATATGCGAGT
>NW_017292623.1:0-358 GCF_001594075.2 Trachymyrmex cornetzi
AGAAGAAGAAAGAAAAGATAGAATAGAGAATAAAAAGAAGGATAGAGATTAAAAGTAGCATAGCTATACAACAATAAAAAAATACAATAGTACATAAGATAAATTAATAAATAATTAAAACCAGCAGAGAGGGGTCCCGTCCAATAGTCAATAATTATATGCTAAAATTAAAATTAAGAGTGTATATATAATATAAAAGGCGAATAGCGCCAATATCACAAATGTCAATAAATAGTATATTGGACATTGGGACACTCTCTCTGCTGAGTTGAAAAAGGGGAGGCCAAGACAAAATACAAAATAAATTACGCGACACTCGCAACGTTCGATACGCGACGCGCCGCATCCTGATCTGCTC
>NW_017292624.1:0-358 GCF_001594075.2 Trachymyrmex cornetzi
AGTTTAATCAAAATCGTAGAAAAGCAGAGCGTAGCCTCTTCTTGTAAGATTAATGTAATTCTATCGAAATTTTTTGTTTAACAGCATTAAATTTTTTTAAAAATTAGCAAACACTAAAAATGCCTTCTTCCATCATTTTTCTCAAACATAGTATTATTATCCTTAATTGACTTATTAATGAATAGATAAAGTCTTTTATGAATTATTAAATTTTCTTTAATTTTAAATTAAAATTTTTTTACAGAAAGAAAAGAAAATGAAGATTAATTCTATCAACGAAGACGATACAAACTTTTCAGAAAAAAATAAAATAATTTAAGTAAAATTTTAATATAAGATTTATTTAGAATAATTACAT
>NW_017292625.1:0-358 GCF_001594075.2 Trachymyrmex cornetzi
TTAATTTAAAAATTAATGATGTCAGATTACAATAAAGTCAAATATGTAAGCAATAAAGTAACTGACACTGTTTCGAGAATTGATGAGATTTCAAAAAAATACTCTTTCCATAAACCATTTGCCACTGAACATATTCTGACATTTTTTAGATAGAATTAAAAAGGCATCTAATTACATAAATTTCATGTTCAACATTTCAGATTTAAACACCAAATTTGTAAATTTAAGTAGTATTCTTATATACCCCATGAGGTAGAAGCTTTTTTACAACTTGGAGAAGGATTTTGTCTTCTTGAACGTAATGTGAAGAATACTGTGATAGAATTTATAAAATACATTGAATATAATGTTTAAAAAA
>NW_017292626.1:0-359 GCF_001594075.2 Trachymyrmex cornetzi
CATTCAGCATCGTGCGGTTTAGCGGTATCCATCAAAGCGCTCGCGCGGCTAGCGCTTGGTTGCGCCGCATCTGACGACGCGGACTTCACGTCCTATGATTGGAAGATTTCAAAGGCTCACCATTTAAAAACTATTGACCCCACAACATTTTGCCATTGACATTTTTCACTCAGTTTTTCATGAGGAATATGTACGTGCCGACTCCTACGGGTGGTCTGAATCACCCTGTATATATGTACTTGTAAGAATATTTCGATATTCTATATCGAAATATTCTTACAAGTAAGTCTTATAAATAAATAAATAAATGAATATATATATATATACTATAATAAAAATAAATATACTTGTAAGAATAT
>NW_017292627.1:0-359 GCF_001594075.2 Trachymyrmex cornetzi
TGTTAAGAGTCGCGATAATACTAGCGTTTAGTCGCTCATTGATTGGTTGTAAGAAAATCGATAGGTCAACGATTCGATCTATGCGAGCGGTGGGCAAGACGCCCCGGACGTTCAGTCATTATTATTATTATTACTACGAGACAAGAAAAGCAGCATTATTCACGTTCTCAATAAAGACCGCAAATAAAAAAGAATTGCGTAATTTCAATCCCAAACAGTAATGTAAAGATTAGAGAAGATGGCATTGAGTATGTTTAAGGATTAGGGAGAGTGGTGTCGGTTGTAACAAAAAAAATATTTTTTGCAGCTAACCAATTTATTATAAATAAGAAAAAATTGAAATTTTTTATGAAAACAAA
>NW_017292628.1:0-359 GCF_001594075.2 Trachymyrmex cornetzi
TGAACGGACGGATCCACTCCGAGAGGATACCGAGGAGGCGCAGGTCTCCATGGCCTCGTCAGCCTTCTCCTCCTCGCCCTGGTTCCTAGCTTTTCTCGAAGCGAGAGGGCGGAGCCGCCCCGACGTTCCCCCGGAACCACGCGACGAGACGGAACCACTATCCTCATCCACATCCGCCCGGTCCGCGGACCGGGCTCTCCGGGACCGCCCAGAGGACGCACCCCCCGAGCCCTGGGCCCCGGCTTATTTGCCCGCGGAGGACAAAAGGGGCCAGAGGCCGCCTCTCCCGACGGGCCGGGAGTGGGGGAAGGAGGAGGGTCCTCATCCCCTCCACCCCTAAGGCCCGGTTTGATATAGCA
>NW_017292629.1:0-359 GCF_001594075.2 Trachymyrmex cornetzi
AATTCTCTCCTCTCCCCGCGACGTTATCCTCGCACACACCCCTGAAGTAATCCCTCACCCCGTAACATTACCTCCTATGATGTCACCTCCTCATCATATGACGTCATCCCCTGTGACACCATTTCCTACCTCCTCTGTGACACCATCCCCTCACCCTGTGACGTCATCCCCCTCCCGTCCCTGTGACGTCATCCCCTCGCCCTGTGACGTCACCCTTCCCTCCCCTGTGACGTCACTATTTATAACGTCATCCCCCTCCCGCCCCTGTGACGTCACCCCTCTCACCCTGTGACGTCACCATTTATGACGTCACCCCCTCCTCTCCCCCTGTGACGTCACCCCCCTCGCCGCGGGGACCC
>NW_017292630.1:0-359 GCF_001594075.2 Trachymyrmex cornetzi
TCAAACAAAATGATTAAAAAAACTCATCCCATGCTTTACCGTTGCAGAAAATCTTCTATAAAATCTTCTGCCTTTCTTAAATTCGTTCATTGTACTAAATTGTGTAAATTGAGCAATGTTCACTCGCGAAAATAGATTTTTTTATCCGGAAATAAGAATTCAAATCGAAGAATTTAAAGTGCGGTGTTGTGTTTTCCATCGGAAAATATATACTAAGTGTTACATTTAAATCACTATTGATGTAAATGTTCAAATTCAAGTAATGTTAAACAAAATTATTGTTTGTGAATATCACAAAATAATTTATAATTTCTCATTCATTATACTGATTTCTATTTCAATCGTATATAAGTTATACG
>NW_017292631.1:0-359 GCF_001594075.2 Trachymyrmex cornetzi
AGCTACTACCATATTATAGTAATTTTAAATATAAAATTTTCTCCGTGTAAATAAAACACTTAATGCACGTTTCATTATATTTAAAAAAATTACAAAGTATTTCATAAATTGTCAACGATACTTAAAGATGATTTCAAGATAAAATATTATAATGTCCTCTGGGATTTTACTTCAAAATAATTTTTTTCTCGCGGATAGTTACGTAGACATTGGCCCCAGGTGCCATGAGATTTTTCTTACATCACGTTCCCCGCATCAATTTCCAATATCTCGCGCGAGATATTCTCGCTTTTTTTCCGTTCATCAGGCGCAATTTAAAAATTGATCGCTTTCATCTATTATCATCTCGTTCCACGGAT
>NW_017292632.1:0-359 GCF_001594075.2 Trachymyrmex cornetzi
ATTTGATACAACACGTGCAAAAGTGCACTTCTTACAATAAACGACGCATCCGGTGATGACATCGATGTAATCTAATAAAGGAAAATGCAACATTTGCAAATATAGAACTGCTTTGTCAGCATAACATAAGAAATTTTTTCAAGAATCGTTAATGTAATTCAAATTTTATATTTTAGTCAACACCGATATGAGGCTTATTGGACCAGTATCTCATAAGTAACTTTATAAACTCAGCTGCTTAAATGTAATCTGTCTTTATCAATATTGTTTAATACTGTGTTAACGATTAAACATATTTAAACATATTTTATGTTTAATTAATATTATAAAGAGTTAAGATTTTAGTTGTTCTGATTTGT
>NW_017292633.1:0-359 GCF_001594075.2 Trachymyrmex cornetzi
ATTAATCGATTCTGAAGAATCGATTAAAAATTCTAAAATATATAAATAGGCAGCGTTAGTAAATAAACATATTGTAAACAATTTAAAACGTGATCAATCGAGATTTCTAATATTTTTAACATTTTTTAGTATTGTTTAAAGTTTTTTGAAGTGTTTAAAAAAAACGCAATTTCATCAACATCCGTTATTTATCGGTCAATTAAGGCTATGTTCCGTTAT
Organism: Trachymyrmex cornetzi; assembly: GCF_001594075.2. NCBI lineage: Eukaryota > Metazoa > Arthropoda > Insecta > Hymenoptera > Formicidae > Trachymyrmex > Trachymyrmex cornetzi. Next base: position 220 of record NW_017292633.1, read on the forward strand.
TCACTGCAAGTAGCGTTTTGTTCTTGTTTAATATTCGATGAACAATAAAGATGAAATGCTATTTGCAATGCTCGCAATGAATAACGGAACGCAGCCTAAGTTTGAGAGTTACCAACTGTTAAACTGAAAACTTATCATCT
>NW_017292634.1:0-359 GCF_001594075.2 Trachymyrmex cornetzi
ATTAATATAAATATCGTTGAGGCTCTTCTTAATTCATTGTAATCATATTAAATTATTATCAGACAAGATTATTCATACAATGTTGAAAAATATTTACACAATTTGTCGCTTTTTATATCAACAATTCATTATGGTTTCATATTAAATAAAAAAACCTTATTTCTCACAAAACTGTGACTTACCGTCAGTCTCAGTCTCAATAGCAAAGTCTGCAGCAGCTTTCACATTCATCAATAATCCAGCTTTAATGAGTTTTCGCCGTATACAATAATATTTTGTCAAAATTTTTCCTCTATCTTGTGATTCGCCTTTTTTATTTTTAATGTACCAAACACTCTGTTACATAAAATAATTGAAAT
>NW_017292635.1:0-359 GCF_001594075.2 Trachymyrmex cornetzi
TTCATTTGTAATATAAGTTCAAATTTCAAAGATATCGACGTAAAATACGCGTTACCGCGCGAATTCAATTTTAGTCGATTTTAATGTAAAAAGGTGGGTTCGCTTTTTGTACCACTTTTTTTTCAGCCAAACTTTTTCTGGCGTTTATGGGGACTTATTCTACACATAATAAGCTATCAAAAAACGCAAAAAAAATTTTGACATTTTCGGGTCGAGTTTCATGAGAACCTGCCCTAAAGATAATGGCTTAACAGCCTTTATTACCGCGTTTCGTGTTATGCGCACCGGTGATAAGGGATGGGGGTGATCCCGATTGACCACGGCTCGATTGGACACCACCAATCACAGCGACCGGTGCT
>NW_017292636.1:0-359 GCF_001594075.2 Trachymyrmex cornetzi
ACTAAAATTTATTGAAAAATATAATTTATTACATATTTTCGACGCTAAAGGTTCATATGTTGCCGCAAAAAGCCGAAAATAAAATCTTAAAAATTGAACTAGTCCAACAATTTTAAATATTTTTCAATTCAAAAATTCATACGTGTTTTTACTATGATTTTGAACAACTTCTCGTATGGATTTATTAATCTGTACTAAATTTCCAGAAATAAAAATTCTAAAGTGCCAAAAAAATTTTTTATATTTTTTTGGACTAATTGACATAATTTTAAACAGAAAATGGCACTAAATTGCAATATTTAAAGTTATGTATACATTAAAAATCAAGGGGCTAAATTCTGGCTTCCCTCTCCCCTTAA
>NW_017292637.1:0-359 GCF_001594075.2 Trachymyrmex cornetzi
ACAGATTCGAAAATCCTTTTCCAGGATTAAAGTATACGCATTAATACGTGTTTGTGAGGTGGAGTTTATGCCGAGAACGACCAAAAATTTCGAAATTGATAATATTTTTTACCATTTCTTAGTGTAACATGGCGTTTCAAATTGTCAAGTCGCGACAACATTTGTTTGATATGAAAGTTTTGCAACCTGTACTTACGAAATAGTAATCCACAAACACGTAGTTTATACGAACAAATAACGTCGAGTTCTTTGAATTAGACTTAGGCCCAGTTTCATAACTGACGGTTAACTCTTAACAACTTATTCATTATCTCTTTTCAATTCTAGAATTGGAAAAAGATGAGAAATAAGTTGAACCT
>NW_017292638.1:0-359 GCF_001594075.2 Trachymyrmex cornetzi
CTTTCGCGGAAATTGTTAATGTTATAGAAAAATATATATCCCATTTCGTTCTTATAGTCTGGACCGGCGCAGTTCAGCGTAACTTGGTGGGGACAGCAGTTCATAACGTGACTTCATAACGTGAACTTCAGTGGACAAATGAATACTATCTGAAATCAATTGTATATGTACCTTATAGTGCAAGATATTAGTTACGAACTGTTCGGAAATAATCTTCTCTGTTGAATGATATGTTACACGCATTATACGCATATACTTTATGGGATTAAAGTTTGAAGGTTCGTGGAGCGAAAATTAAAAATAAGCTCAAATTAAACAAGCAGACAATTGACGATTGCTCGTACGTAAGATAGGTGTAA
>NW_017292639.1:0-359 GCF_001594075.2 Trachymyrmex cornetzi
ATATAATTATACAATATCATTATATTATATAATTTTGTAAATAATGACAAATACGTCATATTCTTATCTGGGATGTCTAAACGTACTTATCTATCATACGTTTCGAGGTTAAAACAGGCTAGAATGAGAGCATTCTTCGTATTCCTGCTACTTAAGATGTCTGCACAACATAAAAAGTTCGTCTTTACGGATTTTTCGACGTCTTGTGTCTTATGCTTTATGCGTTATCCAAGATCTGCAGAACGAGAAGAGGATGGAAATAAGGGACTCTGATTAGTTGATTCGCTTATGCACTATGCCTTAGGGTGATGTCCCATGCAGCGGATCGTGCGTAAGCGGATTCGCGTATCGCCAATCAC
>NW_017292640.1:0-359 GCF_001594075.2 Trachymyrmex cornetzi
CTTTTGTTGCATAAATTTGGGAATAATTATATCTATCTTAAAATTTAAACAATAAAACTGTGATCAAAATTTTAAAAAATAAAGCTTTCATATTAATGCATTGCTCGATCACTTAACTTAGTAACTGTTGCTAAGGTAAAGAAAATGTTAAATCAATAGATAATGCAAAGAACAGCAAATCATTTTGTTTTAATTACTACTTAAAATCTATTACAATTTAAATTAAAAAATTTATTACAAAAGTAAAAATAAAATGATACAAATAAGATATTATATCTTAGGTTTAAGCTTAGGTAGCTCAATAAAATAATCTAAATATTTATAATTTCCTCAAATTTAATTTTTATACTAACTAAGTA
>NW_017292641.1:0-360 GCF_001594075.2 Trachymyrmex cornetzi
TCTCATTGGGGATGGTTTTTATTTTTCTTATTTTTCGAAATATTCATATTTTTTAATATAATTTTGACTTTTTTTTATTAATAAGCTTTTTATTTATATTATTTTTCTCAGTATTATATTTTTATCCTTCTTATTTATATTCATGCTTTACTACTATACTAGCATGTTATTATTATATATCGAAATCTGGCAGCGCCAAGTATTTTTACATGAAAAATTTTCCTATTTCTAAATTAAATTTTTTCATTTTATACGGTTAATTCTTTAATTTTTTGTGGTAACACTTAAATTAGCAAAGTAACGCAATTTTGTGATAATGTTTTGTATAATGTTTTGAAGGAGAAGTTAAATAACCACTAC
>NW_017292642.1:0-360 GCF_001594075.2 Trachymyrmex cornetzi
GTATTGTTGTGAGTTGAAAATCTTTGTCAGATGTCAGAACAAAGAAATGGCGTCAATGACGCGATCTGACGGCAACTACATTGACTGCTATGGCCATCTATTGGTAAATTCCGGTTTCATATTTATATACCTGATAATAATAATTTCTTGACAGAATTCTCTTTAAAATGGTCATTTAATGTTGCGAACGTAATAAATATGCAAACTACATTTGAAATTGTATTTCAAATAACACAAACATCTATAACACCGTTTGAAATTGAAGTATTAGGTGTTAAACTTAATTCCTGCCGTTACTTCGTCTCCAAAATTAATTTGTTTCGAAGGGAAGATGAATGAATACCTTAATCAAAATAATTT
>NW_017292643.1:0-360 GCF_001594075.2 Trachymyrmex cornetzi
CTTGCGAGCAAACTTTGAAGATGGAGCATACGGTAATGGTTTATTATTAGGAGACTCTGCTTACCCTTCAAAGTAGTATCTTGTAACTCCGTTGCTGAATCCGCAAACTACTGCAGAACGACTTTACAACGAGTCGCATATTCGTACACGAAATAAAATGGAATGCTTGTTCGGTATTTGGAAAAGAAGGTTCCCATTTCTAGCACTAGGAATGCGATACCATTTACATAGAATAATGCCTATCATTGTCGCCACAGCCCACAGCAGTACTTCATAATATTGCTAGAAGAAATAGTGATGCAGTGCCAAATGTCGATCCAGAGTTGGATTTACCCGTACCATGGGACAATATGTTAGCAA
>NW_017292644.1:0-360 GCF_001594075.2 Trachymyrmex cornetzi
TGGATGAAAATGTATCTGTTAAAATTACAAAAACAAAAAAAGATGAAATATCTGTTGAACATAGTATATATAAATATATTGATGATAATTACTATTATAATTTTATAAATTGTAATAGTTACGAAATATATTAACACAATAGAAAACTTGAACGTTTAATCATAAAATCTACAAACAGGTTTTTGGGACGCCTATGGGTTCACCGCTCTCACCTATAATTGCAGACAATTAATTGTTCTGCAAGACCTTGAAATGTTTGCCATCGACTGATTAATTAAAAAACCGTTGTTTTATATTATACGTCGACGATATTATACTTGCGCTTCCGTCTGATTATATAATGATTACATTGAATGTGTT
>NW_017292645.1:0-360 GCF_001594075.2 Trachymyrmex cornetzi
GCCTTAAGATTTTGCTATTAACATTTTCGATTTACTTTTTCATGAGGAATATGTACGTGCCGGCTCTCCGCTAACTCTGGAACACCCTGTATATTAGCATGTATATTTTAAAGCTCCTGAATAGTCATCGCAACCATATTGAATCATGACGTCAGAACCGAGAAATAACACGTTAATTTTTAATATGTGCCATTTATAAAGACAATTTGGATAAAACAAAATGAAATTGCTTTAAAATGTTTGTAAAAATGGACGAAAATTATGCTTATCCCTCCTGATAGTCAATAAATAAATAATAAGGCACATTAAGTGCTTTTATTCAATGCGCATGCGTAGCTTATTTTCACTTACACGTGTCTT
>NW_017292646.1:0-360 GCF_001594075.2 Trachymyrmex cornetzi
AGGATAACAATTATTTAAGAAAATACGAATAGCATCTATCAAATTATTTTGTTGGAAATGTGGGTGTGATAAGAGGATAATTTTGTCAATAAAGCTAATAATTGTGCCTTTTTTATGACAGAAAGGTAATTTGAATGGAAATTAAGGAACCTTCCTGAAAACGTCTTTTTATGATAAGTGTCAAATATGATTCTATGATCATCAATGATAAGCATTGTGTCAAGAAAATTCAATCTGCCATTTTTACCAACCTCTACAGTAAATTGCAATCTCGAATGTAAAGAATTAAAAATATTTAAAGCATCATTGATAGTATCAGATGGGACATATATTAATATTTACGCTTTAAACAAACTACAT
>NW_017292647.1:0-360 GCF_001594075.2 Trachymyrmex cornetzi
ATCACTTATTTAAAGAATCTAAATATTTTATGTTATCTTTCTATAATTAAATGTGCTATGTTGGTTTTGTTAATAATTCTCAAAAACAATAATAATCCTGTATGATTTACTAAGGCTTTAAAAATCGAAAAATTGCGACGATTTCAATGATTTCACAATGTCACATTCGATATTGGTTAATTCTCACATTTATTTAAATATAAAAATAATTGATATAGATACAATTACCTAGATATTATTAACCTTGATATAGATAAAACATTGTGGAAATTTAATTTTGCAGGTCTTTATCCTTCGAGCAAAAAAGATATATACATTGATATAAACGACATTCCAGACTTGCATAAAATTTTAAAATCA
>NW_017292648.1:0-360 GCF_001594075.2 Trachymyrmex cornetzi
TATCCCCCGCACCCCGCGCTCCCCTCAGAGGACCTGAGTTAGAACCCGCTTATTATACCTACTTACCATTTTGACGGTAGGTTGCGCAATAGTTAACCAGATACTAACGTTTAAAGATAGTCGAATAAGCACGTCCGGCCAGCCTACTGCTGCTGAATATACAACCTACCGTCCCCACCGATCGCACGGCGCGCGGGCCGCTAGGAGTGGGAACTACCACTAAACGTCTTCAAACCAGTGATGCACATTTGGCTCCCCGGCAACACGGAATCCAGCACCACCACTTTTACCCTCACTTACCGGCATCGAGTCGGCCGCGAGAGCGAGCGAGGCAGCGAGAGGCAGCGCCCATCCTTTTCG
>NW_017292649.1:0-360 GCF_001594075.2 Trachymyrmex cornetzi
AAATGCGTTTCCCATGCGCCGCGATCCTCATTCTCGTCCTCGTCAGTCTTACATTCGTCGTCGTTCTACTGTATGTACGAATAGCACGAATGCCTCGAAGATAGCCCTCCATCACACCTTGCACGTTTGCACGGTGGTCCCAAGTACATTTGTCTCTCGCACTCGTACAAGTACACGAGGAGGTGGCTCGCATCTCCACGCACATTTCCGAAGCGGGAATCAATCGATGGAACGAGTCCTGACGGCTCGATCGCGAAATTAGTACTTCGAATCGGTTATCATTTCATGAAGTTTACGAGATCAAAGATTGAAGATCAAAGATCGAAGAGGAGAAAGTGCTACAAATTTTTCTTTTTTTTT
>NW_017292650.1:0-361 GCF_001594075.2 Trachymyrmex cornetzi
TTGTACGCGTCTTGTAATTCAATTTTTAGATATTTGTATGTGAAATTTTGTTTTAGTCTTTCAATTTTTATTCCTGATGACTTACGTAGTGAATTGTTATCGTGGTGCATCAATTTTTGCATATGTTTAGGGATTAGCCTTTCATTAGTGCATGTCTTTAAAAAATAAATTTTAATTCTTATATTTATATTAGATTTTAACATTTTTATGCATTTCTTTAATAAATAGCATTGGTCATTTCCAAAATTTAATTTAATAAATTGAAAAAAATTCCTAATATAACGCATGTCAATGCTCGCGTAATAAAAATTAATTAATGACAAAAGTGGTTATACAAATAAATATGAGCTATAAGGAGCAT
>NW_017292651.1:0-361 GCF_001594075.2 Trachymyrmex cornetzi
AAAAAACACAACTGTACCAGAATTAATATCAGTTTCTGAGGATGCAGGTTCTTCATGTATGTATTATTTAATCTATCGACGTCTATTATTTTTCAATAAATATATAAAGTGCAATTATTATTTTCAGGTATAATAAATAATTTTACATGGACAACAAAGTCTACAAAACTTTTTCTTAATGAATATTTGGATAGGAAGGAAAAATTTCGCAATCCAAAAATGAAAAAGAAACAGTTATGGAATGAAATCGTACTAGTAATGGAGAATTACGGATATTCTGTTAATAAAGATATGTTCTGTTATGTACTTATTCCTGTATAATTATACATGTAAACACGTATCAAGGCAATTCTCTCCAAGC
>NW_017292652.1:0-361 GCF_001594075.2 Trachymyrmex cornetzi
TACTATTTATTAATTAATTATTAATTAATTAATTATTTTAGTCATTAAATTATTATTTAGTCGATAAATTTTCAGAAGTCTTTCACTTTTTCACTAACTCTAAACATAAACAACATGCATAAATATCCAGGGCTCGGTCGTATTTCAATAAATTTATTTAAAATACATATTTTAAATAAAGGAGGAATTAGAAAGTTATTTAGTATTAATTATTTTAAACAACTTCTTCTGACCAATTTCTTATTCGATATTTTAAATAAAATTGAACAATTTTCTGAAATCTATTTTTTATTTAAAATAAATTATATCAGTTATCATTTTTATTTTATTTATATAATATAATAATTACTTATTAAGTTTA
>NW_017292653.1:0-361 GCF_001594075.2 Trachymyrmex cornetzi
AAGGCAAGGAATAACGGACTGCATAGGATCATGGTTTGAGGCAAACAAACTGATGTTCTCGGAAGCAAAAACAGAGATGATACTGTTAAAAGGGTCACTATCTGATCTCCTATCACCAAGATAAGAGGTAGATTAAAATGACTAGGAATGCTAAGTATCTGAGGATCACGTTAGGGACTAGGTTCAATATAACCAGTCATATAGAAAATGTTTGTGTAAAAAGTAAGGTTGCATTGGAGTTTTATAGAAGGATTGCGAGAACAGCCAGGGGCCTAAAGTATGCCATTGTGGTAACGCTTTATAAGGGAGTCTTCCTAACCATAATAACATATGGTGCTGAGGCTTGGGAGGATTTGGTTAG
>NW_017292654.1:0-361 GCF_001594075.2 Trachymyrmex cornetzi
GTCATAGTATTTTTTTACAATAAAATAAACTGACTCTGACATAAAATGTTCTTTACGAAGATCTCCCATGTACCGAGGATTACACACTCTCTTTGTATCAAAATTTAATTCCTCAGAATTTTTCCTGCAATAGTATACAATTATATTTCTTTTTAAGAAAAACTTATTTTGTAAAAAAATAACTTAACGAACCTTTTTGTTGTTTCATTAATTTTTTCATTACTGGTAGATTCAGTTTCGGATATACAACTGTTTACATTTTCATTACACATGATCTCACAAGAGTTTTTATTTTGATTATCCTCTGACACTGATTTACAAATATCTCCTGTGTCGGCCACTCTGAAATATATTTTTATAT
>NW_017292655.1:0-361 GCF_001594075.2 Trachymyrmex cornetzi
CGTCGCCCCTTTCGCCCTGTGACATCATCCTCCCTAACCCTGTGACGTCATCATTTGTGACGTCATCCCCCTCACCCTGTGACGTCATCGCATGTGACGTCACCCCCTCCCTCCCCTGTGACGTCACCCCCTCCCTCCCCTGTGACGTCACCCCCTCACCCTGTTACGTTATCTTTTGTGACGTCGTCTCCCCTGTGATGTCACCCCCCTCGCCCTGTGACGTCACCCTCCCCTCCCCTGTGACGTCGCCGTTTATGACGTCATCCCCTCCTTTCCCCCTGTGACGGAGCACTTCCGGTAATTGTCTCAAATTTTCTAATTGTGGATAATTCCGTCGTAATTGACGACCAACCATATCCCA
>NW_017292656.1:0-361 GCF_001594075.2 Trachymyrmex cornetzi
GTCGAAGAAGTACTGTTCACTTTTTTCAAACATTACAGAGAAGTCGTCTATGTATCATCGTTAAGTAATACACTATCCTTGTCTGTCTCCCATAAAATCGTATCTGCATCCATTTTTACACTACAGCGAAATCGTCGAATCCTCGTCTGTACCATTATGTAATGTACTATTCTTGTCTATCACTACGAAACCGTATTTGCGTTGTCAACATAAATGGCACAATGTACAACAATTTTTGTACGACATATCAGTGTTTACGTGATCGTTATAGATGTGTTTCAGATTGGTACCATGTTTGAATAGAATCAAAAGATTCGCATTGTCATGGATCAAATGCTTCGGTATTTTTGCATATGTCTGA
>NW_017292657.1:0-361 GCF_001594075.2 Trachymyrmex cornetzi
ATTTAATATCACATTTTTTATCACATCTTATGTATCTACAGTAGCCGCCTAAAATGTATCAAATTTTTCAAACGTAACTTCCTTAGAATCTAACATAATTGAATGAAACTTGGCATGCAGTGCCAAAAGACATTAGAAATCATTAAAAAAAACTTTGGGCAGTTAGCTCGTACTAAATGGGATTATATAAAAAAATACAGAAAATAAGTAAAGAAAAATAAGAAGCAAATGAAGTAAATAAAGAAAAATAAGAATAAAAATAAAAATCACGTGAAATGTAAAATGCGGTTTTTTGTCGATATGATGAAATTCGTCATATCGTTGATCTTACCTTTCAAAAATCTTTCCAATACTACACGCA
>NW_017292658.1:0-361 GCF_001594075.2 Trachymyrmex cornetzi
AACATATTAAGAATTGTGCGTTACAAAATGTATTTAAAATACATAACTGGTGGTCACAACGCCTAAAAAAAATGTATCAAGTTTAAAGAATAAAATATAAGATTTTTTTTTAAATACGTTTTAGATTTCTTTTCCCTTCCCTTCCTTTGTAATACATATATGAACGTATGTATAAATATATGTACGTATAAACGTATATATGAACGTATGTATGAACGTATGTATGTATAAACGTATGTATGAACGTATGTACGTATGTATGAACGTATGTATAAACATGTTGCGACACGTTTGAAAATTTTGGAAAGAAGGGGACGGCCTGCCCCTTCTTCGATTTTAAAAGGAACACCATATACGAAGT
>NW_017292659.1:0-361 GCF_001594075.2 Trachymyrmex cornetzi
TTTTCTGGTGTTTTTGAAGATACTTGTGAAAGTCTAAAAAGCGTTATATATACATATAATTAATATACATATACAAAGTATACATATGTTTTCTTTATATTATTATACTTACATTTGAATATTTTTTATTTTACTACTATAATTTATATATTTATAATATTTTCTTTTGTACTCCTATCGTAGATCCCGCATTATAATGGCTCAGATATTCAGTTATATCAAAACCAAAGAATTTTAAGATGCCTTGTGACAAAGTAAATAATAACTAAAATTATTATTGTATGTACATAATAAATATTAGTGTTACGTCCGGTGGACTCCACGATTTCTTCGTTTCGCGACCGTTCAATCAACGAAGTAA
>NW_017292660.1:0-361 GCF_001594075.2 Trachymyrmex cornetzi
CTATTACAATAGTTATATTATTCTCATGTGTATCACTCACTTTATCAAATCATGCATGTTAATATGGAGAGCAATTTCCTTAATATGTTCTAAGATATTTTAATTATTTGTATATACAGCACCTCATGTGTATAATATACATTTATTCATATTTTACTAAAATTACCTTCGTTTGAAAATTTAAAAGTTGCTGATGTTTTGAAGTGAGTTCATATAATTGACGAAATTCTTTCCCATGAGTATTTTTTTAATGTCTTTTTAATCCCGTTGTGTTGGAATCCTTCATTTTGATATTTTTTTATTTTTTGCTGTTTACATAACTTGCATGTGCCAAACTTATTTTTTTTATCATCTCTGTCCA
>NW_017292661.1:0-361 GCF_001594075.2 Trachymyrmex cornetzi
TATTTTATTTTCTATATCTAATAGAATTAAACTATTACTAAAAACTTCAAAAATTTTTATGCTTTCCTTACATTAAAATATAACCTTTTAAAATTTAATAGTTTTTATTTATACTTAAATATTTTCTTAAATAAAAATTTTTAACTTTAAAATATATCTTTATCTTATATTTTCTATTAACTAATTAATATTAATTTTATAAATTAAAAACTTAAAAAATTTAAATTATTTATATAATATTTTACCTTCCTCTTTTAAATTATTTTATTCTTATATCTTTATTTTTTCTTACCTTTTTTTCTTTATTTATTTTAGATTTATTAACTTTATGAATATTCATAGAATTAATTAATTTTTTTTT
>NW_017292662.1:0-361 GCF_001594075.2 Trachymyrmex cornetzi
TTGTTATTCGACGAAAAACCTTTCCCTCTGCGACCGAGATAACTCGGGGCGAGTCGACTCAGTAGTGTAGGGGACGAGCGAGACTGGCGGCTTCCATGGCCAGCTGAACGAACCTTCTCCTTTGGAGGGTAAAAATGAGTGGCGACCGGGACATACAAGAAGAAGCGGGACCGAATAACTCTAACAAGCTTCGAGTCCGACTACAGACGGGAGCAGTTCGTTTTGAGGTTAGATTGCACTGCTGAGCGTCGCGATATGCAATCATTCGAATAAGAGGGTTGATCGAGAAATCCAGAACAACCGGCAGTCAGAGGAGGATACACAGGATACCCGAGGCAGTAGGATATTAACGCGAAAATGG
>NW_017292663.1:0-361 GCF_001594075.2 Trachymyrmex cornetzi
CTGCAACGTATAACCTAGATATTTAAATTTTCCTACCTCCTCTATCCCCTTTCCTTTCCATCTTCAATCCACCTTATTACTCCTTCCCCTTCCCTTCCTAAATCTCAGTATTTTTGTTTTTTTCCTATTTAGTTCTAATCCCTTCCTATCCACATAGCCCTCTAATCTCTCATGCTCCTCATGTTCCCCTCCTCCTCCGCTAGTAACATTATGTCATCTGCGTATGCCAGCCCATATACCTTCTTACCCCCCAAATTCATCCCCCCCATTTTATCTTTTCCATCTCCTCCTCCAAGTCCGCCGTCATTACATTGAATAACAGCGGACTCAGCGGGCACCCCTGTCTTACCCCCCTCACCGT
>NW_017292664.1:0-361 GCF_001594075.2 Trachymyrmex cornetzi
TATATATATACAATTAATAAAATAAAGAAAGGAATAATATTATGCAAAAATATAATATTTAAAGTAACATTACGTATAATAATATACAATTGAAACGAAAATACTTATATCATATTCATTTTTTCACTATAGATGTCATTTAAAAACTATTTGTTTAGCATCATTGAAAATTCTCCAAACAATAACTGTCAAAATAAATTTCAAAAATATATAACATACTAGAAAACGGAAAGTCACTTTTTAAAACAAGTTACAATTATTCATTACCGAGTAGAAAAAGTAACAAGTTACCGCTACTATCCAGGACATCCTGGTATCCCTGGTACTCCAGGAACACCAGGAAAACCATCATATCCAGGGC
>NW_017292665.1:0-362 GCF_001594075.2 Trachymyrmex cornetzi
TCTAATAGCCTGTATCCTTTTTCATTTTTCGCATAGCCAACGAACACAAATTCATTTGCTTTTTCGTCCAGCTTTCTTCTTAGTTCTTTCGGGACGTGTGCGTATACTTTAATACCAAACGTATGTACATGTTGCAAAGATGGTTTCTTCTTGTGCCACTTTTCATATGGAGTTGTGCCTGTGGCCCTTGTATAAAGTCTATTTTGTAGATAATCTGCAATGCACACCGCTTCTCCCCAATACTTGTTCGGCAATCCTGCTCCTATCAGCATACATCTTGCCATTTCGAGAAGATATCTATTAACAAATCAAAGGTTCAATTGGGCTCTCGAAATATAATCAAATAAAGAACGACTAAAAAG
>NW_017292666.1:0-362 GCF_001594075.2 Trachymyrmex cornetzi
ATCAAAACGTTCTCCTATATCGCAGTAGGATAAAGGGATTATTTTTGCAAACATAAAGTTTACCAAATGTGTGGACATGTATAATAAAAAAATTTGAAATTCTCTCTCTCTCTCTCTCTCTCTCTCGCACACACACACACACATACAAGAAATAAAATATATTTTCAAATCTATTTTCATCTTTCTATTTTACCCTTATATTTATTTTCGGGTTAATATATTAATATTAATATTATTAAATAACTAATGAATTTCCTTTTTACTTTAAAGCCTTTATTTGTGTCCATCTTTATTTTTCTCTATAAAAATATGTCATATAAATATGCAAGCATTATTTTTACAATTAATATATTTCGAAATTT
>NW_017292667.1:0-362 GCF_001594075.2 Trachymyrmex cornetzi
ATGCTGAAGAAGGCGGTGATCAACGTGCGTTCCATGGACAATGCGTGTTTCGCCTGGTCGGTGATCGCCGCTCTGCACCCTGCAGAAAAACATGTAAATAGAAAATCATCGTATCCAGATTATACTACCGTGTTGAAGCTTGAGGGTATCGAGTTTTCCGTTACTTTAAAACAAATTACGAAATTTGAATTTTTGAACGAAATATCTATCAACGTATTTACCGAGCGAGAGAGAGGTGGAAAAAAAGAGCCGATGGTAATGAAATCGTTCCTCTTCGTCTTACTAAAGAGAAGAAAGAAAAACATGTAAACTTGTTGTATTTGCAAGACTCAAGACGTAATGATGAAAACGTCATCGGTCAT
>NW_017292668.1:0-362 GCF_001594075.2 Trachymyrmex cornetzi
AACTTTGCATGGCCAAGCGTGGTTTAATAGACAATGACAGTGATTTTATAACATAAACTTTATGATATAAATAATAAAACTTTGTAGTATAAACTTTATAAAGTATAAAGTCACTATCATTGTCTATTAAACCACACTTGGCCATGCAAAGATTGTCGCGCAACCCGTCGTACTGCCTAGTATGTATCTGTAACACCCTGTATATTGGCATAGTTCACAATATACGTGTTCAACACATTGCTCGAGCTCCAGCATGAAAAGTATAGTTGACGCGCGCGGTTTCATGTATAAACACTTAGTACACAAAGATAATTTCACGTTGTCCACATCATGTATTTTGACAAGTTCTATTTGAAGCCCCT
>NW_017292669.1:0-362 GCF_001594075.2 Trachymyrmex cornetzi
TGCAACAATCGTTGATGTTCCCTCACGAACAATAGTCTTGAAAATCTGTTTCGATCGGGCAGGATAATGGGGTGTTTTCGTTCGAATTCCCAAGGTGTATGGTGCAACCTGCCTCCCACCCTAAGGATGCCCTGCTTGTCTAAAAAAGGCTGTAATTGGAGAATCTTGCTACTGGCGTTCAACTCGTGATTTTTTCTCAAGTTTGCTATCTCGTTGGCGAGCTCGCTCGCCTGTACATGTCGTATCAGGAGGAGGTGTGCTTCGTTCACCTCGCTGGCGGATAGGCTCAATGTTTTTCGTTCTCTTGTGGATTTGCGAAGATTCCTCGTGAATCGAATGCAGTGTGCCAATACTCGTTCCAT
>NW_017292670.1:0-362 GCF_001594075.2 Trachymyrmex cornetzi
TATCGGAAATTAAACGAAAAAACAATAGGAGACGCGTATCCTCTACCGAACATTTGTGACATCCTCGACCAGCTAGGGGGTGCCAAATATTTTTCCGTATTCGACTTAACAATCGGGTTCCACCAAATCCCCATGGATACCGCAGACGCTCATAAAACAGCATTTTCCATCCCGCACGGGCATTACCAATTTTCGCGCATGCCATTCGGCCTAAAAAACGCATCGGCAACCTTTTAAAGAATGATGAACCAGGCATTAACCGGCCTACAAGGCACAGAAATGTTCGTTTATATGGACGGCATCGTCGTATACGCAAGCTCATTAAGAGAACATAAAATTAAAATAAATAAATTAATGACAAG
>NW_017292671.1:0-362 GCF_001594075.2 Trachymyrmex cornetzi
CGTCATCGTCTTGGCGATACCCAGGTGACCGGCGGTGGCGTCATCATGGTTATCGCGCAAGATTTCGATCCGGCGGTTTTGCGGCACGCATTTTTTCCATTGGCGTTCCGGCGGGATCTCGTTGAAGTCGAGGTCGTGTAATATGTGTCGATAGAGCTGCCCTGTCTGTACCTCGTAGTCCGGGTACCGGCTTGGAGTGTCCTGCACTCCGCGGACCAATTTTCGGTACCACGGACACGGCGGGAGGTCGATCGCGGCGGCGTTTACCGGCTGGCGGGAGAGCGCGTCGGCGACTGTGATCAGCGTTCCCTTTCGGTACCGGATCTCGAGATCATATTGCTGGAGCTCGAATGCCCAGCGTC
>NW_017292672.1:0-362 GCF_001594075.2 Trachymyrmex cornetzi
CCTATGAGATATTTGTACGGAATGCTCTCCCATGAAGTTTGTGGAGGTAACATTTTCTTTACTGCTTTTGACACATCAACACCGTATGAGGGCCAAAAACATATTTTCTCGTCAGTGTTAAGCCATAATTTTGACACAACTGCCCAGTGAGAAATGACAATGGAATCGACATCGAATCGATATCGATTCGATGTCGATTCCATTGTCATTTCTCACTGGGCAGTTGTGTCAAAATTATGGCTTAACACTGACGAGAAAATATGTTTTTGGCCCTCATACGGTGTTGATGTGTCAAAAGCAGTAAAGAAAATGTTACCTCCACAAACTTCATGGGAGAGCATTCCGTACAAATATCTCATAGG
>NW_017292673.1:0-362 GCF_001594075.2 Trachymyrmex cornetzi
TATTTTTTGAAAGGCCCAAAAATGGAAACATCAAGCGGCTGTAATCTGTGACTGCAGTGTGGTAGAAAAGATAACATAATAATTCCATTATTTTTGGCCAAATTTATTGTTTTAATTGCGAGATGGGATGAATGATTATCTAACAACATTAATAATGGATCTTCCACTGAGGGCTTTACATGTTTGATGAAATGCTTCATGAAAAGAAATTCGTCATTAGTCGCCCAATCACTGGCGTTACCCATACCTATACTATCTGGTGGTCCATTTAATAGAAAATAATCTTTGTATTTCTTGCGAGGAAAAATGAACATAGGTGGAATGGTGTTGCCAGACGCTGAGACAGCTGCTATCACCGTTAC
>NW_017292674.1:0-362 GCF_001594075.2 Trachymyrmex cornetzi
CACAAAGGTGTAAGTAAAAGGAATAGTGATTTTTATAGATTTCAACCTTCTAAATACGATGATGTTAATAAAAAGTTCGAGGTTGGTAAGGAATACCTTGAAAATTGAGCACAAACATGATATATTTAAACAAATTTCAATATTCTCGCTTACCTTTCAAGATGTTTCCCAAATACCATGAACTTTTTAATAATTTTATCGTATTCAGGAGGTCAAAATCTACAAAAACGCTATTTCTTTTACTTACATCTTTTTGGGAAAAAATCTGTCCTTTTTTGATGGATATTAAAAAATCCGACTTTTAAAAAGTCCGACTTTTGGCCAAAAGAATGTAAGTAAAAGAAATAGTGTTCGTTGTAGAT
>NW_017292675.1:0-362 GCF_001594075.2 Trachymyrmex cornetzi
GTAAAGGTTGTTTGTTGTAAAGTTGAACAACAAGATTTAATCTGGAGATTTACCTTTAATTATCCTTTCTAAAAGAGTAAAGAATATAATGTATATATTACTTACATAATTTGTCTGTATTAATTTTTCTACGTTATCAACATTTTCGTTCCAAGCTACGACTTGGATACGTTTTCCATTAGCATTATTTAAATAAAATTTAAAAAATTTATACTGACGGTTACTGCCTACATATTTCGAACCTTCGATCCCGTCCACGTATCCAATGATTTCTCTATATAATAAATAATGTGTATTTATATTTATTATATTTATATTTATATTAATAACAATAACATGACAAAAATGTTATTATATGTTAT
>NW_017292676.1:0-362 GCF_001594075.2 Trachymyrmex cornetzi
TTTGCAAAGTAGCTATTCGATGAAAATTAGTTCAATATATGTATAATGTATGAATTAATGAGAAAAAAAGATTAGGGGTACCTATCATGAAATATGTCGGAATGGATTCCGATCGGAATTATCCCGTTTTCCCTAGAAAACAAAATAGAAATCTAGGGAATAATTGAATAACTCCGATCGGAATCGATTCCGACTTGTTCTATGATAGGTACCCTGAAATTGGATACAAAGTTCGAAGGAAAAAAAGTCCCTCCATAGTACGCTTCTATTCTATGGAAGTACGGAGGCGAACCATATCTCCTTTCGATGATACGATTTTATCGATAGTGTTAGAAAATGTATGTAGTCACGTAGTCCACAAA
>NW_017292677.1:0-362 GCF_001594075.2 Trachymyrmex cornetzi
TAACAACACGAGTTGTTATCGAGGATATTCATGCTGACATATTGCCATCAATTTGCCATCGCAAGAACTTGAATTCCATTGAGTTCAACGTGACAGATATAATGCTGTCTCACCTTGTCCTGAATTTGTCGAAATTGATTGCTGCAACATGTCAGCAAATACACTGCATGCAGATAACCAAGCAAGTTTTAGCGCATCGTGTAAATTAATGTATTACATGTCTTGTTAAGAACTTGCTGTAAATTTGCTGACATTAGAAATTAACGTGGAACTGAGTTAACAACAGGAAGGCAAATACGCATTCTCAATTAATGAAATTTTAAGAGCAAGCGTTGAGGAATATAATAACATATCATGTTGAC
>NW_017292678.1:0-363 GCF_001594075.2 Trachymyrmex cornetzi
AATTCAATTACCCACCTTGTACTGATAACACCTTAGGTAAATTGTATCAAAACTTAGATCAGAAGAACACCGAACAAAATCAATTTTGAATGTCACTCGTAAACAGACGACTCGAAGACAAAATAAAAATGATAATTCTTAACCCATATTACCAGCGTCACATCAGTGTCATTACCTTTAAAAAAAAATGTTTTGTTTAGAAAATACAATGGAGGTACGATTTAACCATCGGTACGACTCTCCTCTATTAGGACACAGTAATGTTGATATTCATTTATATAATTTTAATATAATATATATTTTTTTTAATAAAATTATTTTATGTTTTAATAATATATATCTTTTCTTATAACTTTTCATATA
>NW_017292679.1:0-363 GCF_001594075.2 Trachymyrmex cornetzi
CTGTTTACAAATGGCATCGTGCATAAATTAACGTGTCATTCCTCGCTTCTGACGTCACGATTCTAACATGGCCGCCGCGACTACTTAGGGGCCTTAACGACTCTAAGGATATCGTTAAATTATCGTTGCGCAGCTATTTTGCGGTATACAAAACCTGCGTAATGATAATCTAACGATATCGTTGCAGTTGTTAAAAGTTACAGAATAGGCCCCTAAATGTCGGGTGGCACCCAGTTGGACACGGCTCAATTGGACACGAGCCACTCACAGTACTTGAGAATACAAAGCTCTGTTACGTCTGCGGTACATATAAAACTTGTCCAGAAATATCCCCTGGCAAATCACAAATTTTCTTTACCTCAA
>NW_017292680.1:0-363 GCF_001594075.2 Trachymyrmex cornetzi
TAATTATAAATGTTACTTTCAAGTGGAATGAGATTTAAAGAAATTATTTTTTGTCTTCATACTGTAATATATATATCTTTTTTTAGCTGTATCTGCAAGAATTATAAACTTATGCTATTTTCAAAATAGTCAATTTTATTTGTTATGTATAGCGACGAAAATAGTATATACTATTTGATAAAAAAAAAAACAATCACGATAACCAGAAGGAATGATCACCAGGAAAAATAACGAATTGTCGGCAACACGTTCAGAGATGATACTAATAAGAGTCTAAGAATTGTTTTCTATATATATATGAACGCGCGCAATCTGCGCTCCTGGTACTTTTCTTGCCACGGCCAAAAGTACTCACACAAACCC
>NW_017292681.1:0-363 GCF_001594075.2 Trachymyrmex cornetzi
AACATCTGAGAGAAATGACTTAATTTTCACTCTCATCGCATTGTCTAAGAATAGACGACTTTTAATATATTTTGACACATTTATAAGATATCTATTCTCATTTAATTTAACTACTACTAAATTAAATATATATAATTTATGATTGTGCATCGCACAACTTTAATTCCTATTAATGATTTTTAATGTATATTTCTTATTATATTATATTACCTATTTATTTCTATTCCTTCCTTCTTAGTTTGTATTTCTCTCATTACATTGTATTACTGATTACTTATTACTATTACATTTTTACATTATATTTGTACTTTTTAACGGAAACAATAATTATGTTGTCTATACTTTATATAGGGTAAAAGCAGG
>NW_017292682.1:0-363 GCF_001594075.2 Trachymyrmex cornetzi
TATCATTGTTGAGAAAAGATGCCAATTTGTCCAAACTAGAAGCGAGAAATCTATATGAATCTATAAACCGTAATTGCACACAATTTTTTTTATCAATTTTAGTACTATCGATATGTTTAGTAATCGAGAAATGTTTTTCTTTCGTTATTGGACACAAATCTTCGCGTCCTTCGTACGCGGTGGCAATTTCTTTGATGATGAAATGAGCGTCGTAGCCTGATAAATTATTAAACACTACGGGTATGTAATTCGAATCTTTATGATTTAGATTGCAGTTTGAGTGCGCGGGGCCTCTGTATCGCCTGATTAAGTGGCAGTGTTCGCGTACCTTCGTATCGTCTGGTGTAAACGGTTTCTCACACA
>NW_017292683.1:0-363 GCF_001594075.2 Trachymyrmex cornetzi
TTTGAACATGCGAAGAATAGTCCTTAAAGTAATCTTTTTGTATACACCATTTTGTACATAAAAATATCGAGGACAGTCCCGAAAATAATTATTTTGCAAATAAAATAACGAGGACCGTCCTGAAAGTAATCATCTGTCCCCAAAGTAATCGATTTATATCAGATTTTGTCCTCAAACTAATCGACTTGCGTATATATGTATATATATTAGAGAAAATGACTAGTGGCATATTGCCCCAAGACGTCATTTCATCTTATGAGATGAGCCTATACAGTACGACTGTTAAGAAAATGAATCAATGATGTACTGAATATTTTCATTTTAACCTACTCTAATAGATTAACAAACCAATCGAGCTAAATA
>NW_017292684.1:0-363 GCF_001594075.2 Trachymyrmex cornetzi
AGTTTGAAGACCAATGCGGGGCCTAGGTAAAATTTTTATATTGGCCCAAGTTTGGGTGCCAATATGGGGCCTAGACAAATAAGCGTGACAATCCAAACTTGGTCCAAGTTTGGAAACCAATGCGGGGCCTAGGTAAAATTTTTATATTTGCCCAAGTTTGGATGCCAATATGGAGCATAGATAAAATTCTTGTATTGGCGCAAGTTTGGATGCCAATGTGGGGCCTAGACAAAATTCTTATATTGGCCCAAGTTTGAATGCCAATGTGGGGCCAAGACAAATAAGCGTGACAATCCAAATTTGGGCCAAGGTGGGCGTTCTAACTTGGGCCGCAAATAAAATTAGGAAAATTAACTTGGCCCC
>NW_017292685.1:0-364 GCF_001594075.2 Trachymyrmex cornetzi
ACCGCGCCGTTCGAGTTTAGCGGCTCGCGGCGGTGAGCGGGGCGCTTGCCCCACTGCCCACTCTTCGCGCGCCAAGCTATCGATGACGGAGCTTTGGAAATAATATCTCGATTGAGAAATGACCGAAATTTTTTTGAAAATTCAATTTAGTTCGCACTTCTAAAGCGTGCGTGTGTACATACAAAAAATGCTATATATGTATAAATATGATTTGTTTTAAATAAATAATATGTGTATTTTAAAAGTGTATTTGATAATTCTACCGACAACGCTCGTGAATAAGAAAGAGCGCACTAAACTAAGTCGAATTGAGTCCTTTACCATTTTGTAATTTTCGCAGTAGTTAACAAGATATTAATTACTA
>NW_017292687.1:0-364 GCF_001594075.2 Trachymyrmex cornetzi
CTTCTCTGACGATGCCATGACACGATTACGTAAGTATAGCGCAATCAAATTCTTAATATACTTGGTGTATATTATAATTGAAAAAATTTTTAAGTTTACCTTCAATGTAAAAAAATTAAAATATCAAATTCCTATATGTAGTATACTGAATTTATTAGGTGTACAAATTAATTCAGTGCCTTTTTTTCATAATTCAAAGTTACTCACACAAAGGACAAGTATACATTAATATTCAAAATAATGTCCATTGTTTTCGATGACTTTACATCATCTTTCGGGCAACTGATGAATGCCCTCGCGAAAAAAACTTGGCGGCTTTGACTCAATAAAGTCATCGATTAAGGCACCGAATTAACTTGTACAC
>NW_017292688.1:0-364 GCF_001594075.2 Trachymyrmex cornetzi
ATATTCTTTCAAATATGCTATAAATATTCAAATCCTTTGTTTGAAAAAGTAATAGAGTTTATATTTTAAACATTTTTAACGTTTATTTCTACAGAGAAATGGTTTATAGTTAAAAATACGTATTAATCAAAAATGGAAAATCGATTGATATAAACATTTTGATACACAAAATTGTCTCCGCAAGTCTCCGCAAAATTTCTTGAAAAAATTGACAAGTCAACATTTGAAGAAATTGTAAAAAAATTTTCAGGTGCCGACTGCTGCCTATGAGTTTATATTGCAATTTATTTATATAGGGTAGTGTACGTATGATTTCACAATTTGATATTCCAGAACTATGCGCGCCAATTGGCGTTAAATTCAA
>NW_017292689.1:0-364 GCF_001594075.2 Trachymyrmex cornetzi
AGGCCGCAGCACACATTCTTGCATAAGGCTGAGTTTCCACTGAGCGCGTCACGCGTCGCGTCAGAAAGAGAGAAAGAGATAAGATTATATAAATACACAACCCTTCTCTTTCTCTTTTTCGCATCGCGTCGTGATGCGATGGACAACGTAACGCGTTATGGTATGTTTCCACTGAACGCGTCACGCGTCGCATCGTTAAAGGAGAGAAAGAAAGGGGTTGTGTATTTACATAATCTTATCTCTTTCTCTCTTTCATGACGCGACGTGTGGCGCGTTCAGTGGAAATTCAGCCATATGCTGCATTCGCACTGCATCCGATTTGCGTCGTATGACGCTCTGCAACCAATCAGAAAACAGGATTCCG
>NW_017292690.1:0-364 GCF_001594075.2 Trachymyrmex cornetzi
AATTTTTCCCAATATTTAATTTGACCGTTATGGATATAATATTTATATTCACCTGTTTGTCTTACAAACTCGGTTTCACTTGTTTTATAATCAATCCATCTAGGATAAGGATATTTAGGTTTATTCCAATAATTTAAAACAGATTCCCATGACTCAACATCACACATACAGACAAATCTTTTATGACCTCCATCAGATTCGAAAACAATATAAATGATAAAATTTTCATATCCTTGATCTTCAGAACACTCATCCTTATTAGGTTCAATAAATACGTAATATTTAATTTTATCTTCTGTATGATTAGTAACTAATTCATCAAGATATGCATATAAATCATAATTATAGTATTTTTTTAACTTTT
>NW_017292691.1:0-364 GCF_001594075.2 Trachymyrmex cornetzi
TTTTTCGAATTGCCCGATGTTTTTACTGCCACAATGCATTATATTAATTCACTCAAAAATTCAGAAACCATTACGAAGTTTATTCAATCCAAACTTTGGCGTGATAAGACAAAAAACTTTAGAGATGATACTATCGTTCTTCCATTGTTTCTCTACTATGATGATTGGCAAGTTAATAATCCCTCGAGATCTCATTATACTTCTCTCGGAGGAGTATATTATTACGTATCTTGTTTGCCGCCTGAAAGTGTATCTCGATTGGAAAATATCTTTTTAGCTCTTTTATTTAACGCAGAAGGTTGTAAAGAATTTGGAAATAAGCAAACATTCGCACCTTTAATTGAGGAATTGAATTTTTTAGAAC
>NW_017292692.1:0-364 GCF_001594075.2 Trachymyrmex cornetzi
CAAAGAAATCACAGTGTCGTTGAAACTTACATTAATATCACAGTTTTTCTTATTGCTACATTTATATACTTCTTTTTCTTCATTCTATAAAGTCTTCAAAGGCTTCTCATCTTTTTGTTGTCTTTATATATGTTATATATGTAATATATATATAACATATGTTATATATGTTATGTAATATATGTAATATATGTAATATATGTTACATATATGTTTTATATGTAACTGGAAGAAAATATCACTGGGGTCAAAATATAGAATACTCTTCCATCTCGAAATAACTTTATCTGTAACATGACTTGTTAATAATATTCTTGAGGCTTTCACGGGTGTTTCCTATATGACAATCTTGTGTTTCGCGGGT
>NW_017292693.1:0-364 GCF_001594075.2 Trachymyrmex cornetzi
AATGCTAATATTTTTTTTCTATAAAGTTTTAACGTTAGAGAATTAATGTCAATTTTTAGTATTTACTGATATTAGAGATGCGACATTGCGTCGGTTGAGTTAGGTCCTCTTCGCCATTTTAATTCGGTATAAGTACTTATAACCATAAGGTGCCTTTTCATGCTGACGTTCGATGCTCGTTTTCAGCTGTTTTCAGCGTCAAAATAAATCACAAGATCTCAAAATTGACGCTTGATATTCGCCAATTTTTATCACGTGACTTACTTTGACGCCGAAAACGAGCGTTGAGCGTCGGCATGAAAAGGCACTTTTATAAGCTGATGACAGCTGATGCATTACATGAGGAAAGTTAAATTGTTAGAAA
>NW_017292694.1:0-364 GCF_001594075.2 Trachymyrmex cornetzi
AACAAACACAAATTCACTGCTAAAAACAATTCACTATTTTAACTTTTAAGCACGCGAATTATCTGCATTAATAGTATTATACTATAATGACTTAATGAGTATATTTTTATTAAGATTTTAAAAGGAATATTTTAAATAATTATCCGACTATATTAGATTAGAATCATATTTACTTACATATATTCCGTTTTTCTTTTTTCCGCTCTTTCTACACAATCAATCAATCATTAGCTGCGTTTAAAGAATATAACAGTGAGCACTCACTTAACTGTTGAGTCAAAAAACGAAACATCTATGAGTGCGTTCAGATTCCCAGTGGGAATTTCCCACCCAAGTGCTACAGGGAATCCCAACGTGAATAATG
>NW_017292695.1:0-365 GCF_001594075.2 Trachymyrmex cornetzi
AATTGGTAAAAAAAGTTTAAAGCGATTTAAAAATGTCGAAAAAAAAGTGTTCGGTTTGTAAAAAATGCCTCATATATATTATTTACATCATAAAATGTAAGAAAACATAATTACCATACTGCTTGAGTGAGCGAGAGGGCTGATACAAGGGTTGAAAGTTGTACGATTTTAAGGATCATAGTAATTATATACTACTTTCTGACACTTGTTTTATTAGACATGTTTCTAAAAATAAACGTAAAAAAATTAAAATATACAATATATTCGGTAAAAAATTTTTCATGCAAGAATATATATATTTTTACTGCAAACATGGCCCAATTACTTTGAATATTTTAAAGCAAGCTAATTTTGAATATTAGTAG
>NW_017292696.1:0-365 GCF_001594075.2 Trachymyrmex cornetzi
GAATGTATTAAATAATACTTTAGCTATAAAAAGAAACGTAATTATAAAATACTGTTTGATGTCATATATATGTGGATACATAATTATATGATATATGACGCAATATTGTACATTAGGATTTCTTCTTTCTAATAATTTAAATTGTAATTTTATTGAATCATGGAATACGTATTATTTAATAAATATAAGAAACGCAAACAGAAATACTGTAGGTCACTGGTAATCCATACGTGATGATCAAAGTCACTCAACTTTACACACGACGATTTTCCAATCCTGTACTATACACAATAGATCGTTCCTGTCCCGGATTAATTTTCATCATTTTTACAAATATAAAAAAATTATTAAGTAATACGTAAAAT
>NW_017292697.1:0-365 GCF_001594075.2 Trachymyrmex cornetzi
AACATGCGAATACGTTTGAAGTATCAAACGCAAGTATTTCTTTTAAACAAAAGATACACAATTGGTCTATAAAATATATTTCGTGTATCAATAATAGAATGTTATCTGCTTTACTACGTATTTTAAAAACTGAACATGATGAATTTCCACTAACGGCTGTAACATTTCTACAAACTAACAAATCAAAAAATATTGTCAGGCCTATGTTAAGTAATAATGGATCTTTTGATTCTTATATTAATTTTGGTTTAGAATTAGTTCTTAAATCGATGATAGATTCTAAAATATATACGGAAGATGTAATCGAAATTTTAGTTAATATTGATGGTGTACAAATTTATAAAAATTCGAAGCAACAATTTTGG
>NW_017292698.1:0-365 GCF_001594075.2 Trachymyrmex cornetzi
CACATATATATATATATATATATATACATACATATAATTACATATATATTATATCTTTATTCAATCTCAATATAAGAATGAAATGCAAATATTTCGTATCTTAAAATACATATTTTATTGAAGAACGTAACGAAATGTATTGAGAATTTTAAGATTTGACCTGTTTTATATTTTAATAAACATACATTTTTATATCAATTTATGTACGACGGCTTTAATATACACTCAGTGTGCACAAGTGCAGTCAAGAGATAACGTATTAGAATATTATATTTACATTTTTTAGAATGATGAATAACAAGAAAAGGGAGAAACATACGTATATAATGAAATTGGTGAATTCTTTAATAACGGTTATATATTTT
>NW_017292699.1:0-365 GCF_001594075.2 Trachymyrmex cornetzi
TAATGCCAATATGGTACGCCAGTCATTGCATTCGAGCGAGGAAGCGTAACTAAAGTGATGTTTCAAAAGTGATTGATTTTAATAACACATCAATGTATAATTTATTAATTTAGAGGTCATAATATATATTAATATTATTGCGTTTTAACAATATTCACTCCAACATTAGGTAGCTTTTTTGTATATTTTTTATATTATCGCTGATGAGAGATGGTCCAAACAATCGGACCGAAACGTTCGAATTTTCTGTATCAAAGATATATTTGTATATAATTTACGCACTAAAAACAGCGTTGATTCGGTATAGCCATTAATATTGTACTTGATTAATTATTGTAATTTTATGTTTACTAATTTAGAATCAG
>NW_017292700.1:0-365 GCF_001594075.2 Trachymyrmex cornetzi
AGATAAAACGTGTAATAATAGGTACTTGAAATA
Organism: Trachymyrmex cornetzi; assembly: GCF_001594075.2. Classification (NCBI taxonomy): domain Eukaryota; kingdom Metazoa; phylum Arthropoda; class Insecta; order Hymenoptera; family Formicidae; genus Trachymyrmex; species Trachymyrmex cornetzi. Next base: position 34 of record NW_017292700.1, read on the forward strand.
TCAAAGTACAATTTCTAATCTTCATTTGCAAACAAATCAGTTCTAAATGAGAAATATAATAAAAAATACGTTAAATGGTACGCATTCAGCAACTTTCCCCTACGTAGGCTTAATTTTACGTTTCTTTTTAATTGTTTTTTATACCTTCAACATTGTGAACAATTATAAGATGAATTTTCAGTATATTAGATATTGATTTGGTGAAAACACAGCGGTATTGTTAAAACGGTGGGTTGATTATAATTATAGGATGATAGAAACAAGGTCAAAACTAAAATTTTTAAAACTGTGTAAAGAGCATGACATTATTCCTGTTCATTTGAATAATTCAA
>NW_017292701.1:0-365 GCF_001594075.2 Trachymyrmex cornetzi
TTGACTTTTGACACTTTTTCCATCCTACCACGACGCGCGACAACTGAATTTTATAAACTTTCAACTTTCAAATTGAAATTTATGAATATGGGCGCAAATTTGGGCATGTACGAAGTTAAATATACATCTCATACAATCAAATGATACTTTGCTTATACGAAAATTCAAGGGATCAAAAAAGATCAAATTTTTGAAAGTTTGCAATACAACGAAAATACAGTATAAAACCGTATATTAACTACTTTGTACTAATTGCGACGATCAATGGTATTTATATTATCATTTAATTATGTACATATGTCACATTTAATAAAAACATCTAAAGAAGTTACAAATTTTAAGACTGTATTAGAGATAATGAGTTA
>NW_017292702.1:0-365 GCF_001594075.2 Trachymyrmex cornetzi
TATTTATGTTTTTGAAGTTGTATTTTTACTTTTTGTTTAAGAAATATTGTCTAAAAACAAAATAATATGTCGGTATCGGTGACCTTCCTTTACAATTCTTTAGGAAATAACAAAATCCAACGCAAGATTTGTTCTTATACTACAAATAATAGGGTAAGTGGGATGAATATGCCACACTTAAACGAAATTAGATTTTTGAGTAATTATATCTTCAATTTAAAGTAATTTTACATACTGATCTTCTTCTTCCATCCTTTATCTATTATTTGAATATAATTAGAATCGAATATATTCATTTTTTATTATTAAAAATAAAGAAATACGAAAGTGCTGACAATTGGGTAATATGCCCACCATGCGGGTAA
>NW_017292703.1:0-365 GCF_001594075.2 Trachymyrmex cornetzi
CTAACTAAATGAATTATATTTATTTATGGAATTAAAAGAAAATAAAAATTCATGAAATTATAATTACATTTAGTAATTATAAGATTATTAAATTAAAAGCAAATTAAAATTCGTTAATAAAATTTATTTTTAATTTCCATTGTGGTTTCTTTATATAAATTTTTAAACCATCTTCTATTTTACATATAAAATTAAATGTTTTCTAAAGTTATTCACAATCAATTAACTTCCATTCATTATTTGTTCAGCTTAAATATATTTGATAAAAGTCGTAATTAAAATGTGTAAGTTCCCACTTTTGTAGAAACTTTTGTAGTATGTTTACCTGATGCATTTACATCAATCGAAACAACAGCTTGATCCAA
>NW_017292704.1:0-365 GCF_001594075.2 Trachymyrmex cornetzi
ATCTAGAAGAATACATCAATAGCAGCGAGCGCTCATTCAACTGTTGAGTCCGCTGAACGTAGCCAATGTAGAACCGGCTTAATGCAACGAATGGGTTACCCCATACTTTTCTCTCGAAATGTATACGTTAATTACCTTAAAGTCTTGCAAGACGTGCATCTGGCCTTGCCGACGTGATCGGACGTGTTATTGCGTTATCATTTTTGGAAAGTGTGACCGGCTTCAAACGCACAATTTGAGTTTATGTTACTTTTTAAAGGCCGCAGCACACACTCTTGCATAACGCATAATGCATAGTGCACAAAGGAATCAACCAATCAATATTCTTCTTTTCCATGGAATGGGAGGAAAGGAAAGATTCTGAT
>NW_017292705.1:0-365 GCF_001594075.2 Trachymyrmex cornetzi
GTGTGTAACTGTCGCGAAGTGAAGAAGACAGGACTTGTGTGTGTAACTGTCGCGAAGTGAAGAGGACATTACTTGTGCGTGTAACTGTCGCGAAGTGAAGAAGACAGGACTTGTGTGTGTATAAGTTGCAAAGTGAAGAAAGCGACAAGTGAGTTAAGAACAGGACTGCAAGTGTGGTGATAGGTGAACATATAGGATTACAGTTACAAAAGGGATTACAGTGATAAAAGGACAATAAAACGGAGTAAAGCGGTCAGAAGGAAGGAAGGAAGTCCAGGATCAAAGGATGATAGCGTTAATACGATATCGGTTCTACACCATCGAAGTAGTAAGTGGTAGAATTCAAATAAAATTATTTACGGTCA
>NW_017292706.1:0-365 GCF_001594075.2 Trachymyrmex cornetzi
TTAATGAATAAGAAAGTTAATAATCTCAGACTGAAATTTAGAAAAAGTATTAAACCTATTAAGTATAACATTGTTTTAAATTCTTCTCGTGATAATAGTTGTTTTACAAATAACACACCTTGTGATATTCAGAGAATATCTACATCAGAGAATGATGTCTCTGATAGTGAAGATTCCTTTGGAGCTACAAATAGTATTAATTCTTTCAACGTTAATATCGATCAAAATAATTTTAATTCTTGCTATGATTTCAACCAAATTAATAAAGACTGGATTGTTAACATGACTAATACTATTATTCCTACAGATGTTGAAAAAATTTTGCAACTTGGTCAAAAATTTAATTTACCTTTTGACACAAATCA
>NW_017292707.1:0-365 GCF_001594075.2 Trachymyrmex cornetzi
GATTAATAAATATAAAAACCTTAACAACAGCTTCTTCTCCGAACATAGTAGCAAAACCGTCGTGTAACCAAAAATGAGACCACTAAATGTTGAGTACGTTACTAAACCATTGATATGCTATTTTAGGTGCTATTAAACGCGCAACTTCCATTTTGCGCATAACAGAATCCAATGTTTTATCATAAATAAGATTGGCTTCCCTAAAAATTATTATAATTGCTCTAACATTCAATAAATTCTTTGTTTTTTTGTTTTAAATAAAACGTATTACTCGTTTTACACTTTTCGATTTAATTTGTTATTAATAATGTGTATAAAGTATTTAATATTTTAAATTATATTTGATATTGTATATCGTAAATTAC
>NW_017292708.1:0-365 GCF_001594075.2 Trachymyrmex cornetzi
CTGCTCTAAAGCGCCATATTGGACTAAGAAATGGTAAAGGTTTCAATTTCGAAATTTTTTGTCGTTCTCAGCATAGATTCCACCTCACAGATACGTATTAATGTGTATACTTTAATCCTGGAAAAGGATTTTCAAATCAGTAAGAAAAGAAAAAAGTAATTGTTATACAAAAATTATATGGTTTAGTCGGTAATACAGATGACTTTATAGGATATTCCCTTAAGGATATTGGAGTGATCAAATTATATCGACATTATCAAGTTACAGTCGTATAAAAATCTTCGAATTGACTGAATGGAATAAAAAATCCTTTTGCAGGATTAAAGTAGGCGTAAAATTAGGAAATTGTATAATGGACTTTATAT
>NW_017292709.1:0-365 GCF_001594075.2 Trachymyrmex cornetzi
AATGCTGTCTGCGAAATTGTAAATCGGATATACAGGGAAAGCTACAATTATTCCCAATTATCTTTACTCCATTTAAAAAAATTCTATACTTTAAGTGTATCGCAAGTTATTTAATATAACAGTAATACAGCCCTGGCCAAAAGTATTATATAATTATCTTACCATAACCATTGTTTAACATTTTCAACTAAAAAATTGATTTATAGCAGTTGCTGTGAATTATTCCTTCTTTCAAGAATTCTTTAAATTTATGTATAATTCCGGTAACTAATAGCAAACAGTAGGTAACAGATAAATGAAAAAAATATAAGTGATACTCTTTTTGACATTTTAACATTTTTTACATGTCCCAGGAGATCCACTCT
>NW_017292710.1:0-365 GCF_001594075.2 Trachymyrmex cornetzi
GACGCCGCCGTGACAACCGACGATGGGGGCGGCCGCGCGGGGGCGTGGGAGTTGGAAAGGCGCGGGCTTTTCCGCGAGCTCCGCGTCCTCCGCGCGGAGAAGGCGCGGTGGGAGAGAGGGGGGAAAGCCCCCCCTCCCCCGGCGTCCCCGCCCGCCGGGCGGGGCCGGGCGGAGTCCTATCGGGACGGGGCGATCTCGCCCAGCCCGATGGACGTCTCCGGCCCGGAGGGCTCGGCGGGGGCCGGAACCCCCGTCCTCCCGAGGAACGGGGCCGACCAGGGGGAGCCTGCCGCCCCCCGGGTTGGAGCTAAGGCCGGACGGAGGAGGAAGGGGGCCACCCTTACGGAAGAGGACAGGCGGGCCGC
>NW_017292711.1:0-365 GCF_001594075.2 Trachymyrmex cornetzi
ATATAGTCTTATTATGGCATTATATGTATAATTACGATAGAAATTATTTATTTTTATAATATTAAATTATATTTTACAAAATTATTTTATTGCGCGTATTATGGTTATACTATAGATCCACTGTAGAGAAAAGTATTTTAGTCTTGATATTATGTAATATTATATAAAATAAATAAATTGTATCACAATTAAAATGCCGTAAGACGACCATCAGAGGTAAGAGTCGGTTAGTTTAACTTAGGACGAATGCTATTTCAGCTATATTACACTTTTCACTTAGATTGATTAAGACTTTCGATTTAAAAAAATTATTATAAATTTTTTCATTAATTATGTATAAATACCATTAATTGATAAAAGTACAT
>NW_017292712.1:0-365 GCF_001594075.2 Trachymyrmex cornetzi
TTTGCTTCTATTACATAATGTAACAGAAGTAAATTTCAAGCAGGTATATTAAAAATATTTAATATTGACAATTATTTAATGTTGAAGGTACAAGTAATTTAAATTTAATGTTCACATGCATTAAATTTCATGCAAAACCACATAGAATTTAATGGAAGATACGCTAAATTTCATAAAACTTTAAGAAAAGTCTACTAAATTTCATGTACATATACACAAATATTTTTAATTGCAAATACATTAAATTTTATGACATTTTTAACAGAGTGAATGTTTGAAGTTATTTTTTATCATTTCTAGTCTTTATCATTTCTAGGTCGCCATTGCTTCTATTTAATATATTGTTAATTTAACTAAAACAATGG
>NW_017292713.1:0-365 GCF_001594075.2 Trachymyrmex cornetzi
CACACACACACATATATATATATATATATATATTGATATTTCTTATTGTAGGTGAAAGGGAGATGCCAAACTTTGCTTTCTTTACTTCAGAAAATGATGTAAATGTATATATGTATATATAATGAAATCTGTAATTTTGTATTATAATAAAAGTACTGAAAGAGTTGATTGAGCCTACTACTTGTGTGCATCAATGTACAGCATAAACTTTATTTGCATTAAAATTTTTTGCATTTGAAGTAATTTAATACAAGAAAATGTAATGAGTTCAATAAAAAGTTCGTAGCCCAAACTTCAAAATTCAAGTAGCTGTAATTTTGTTAAAAGTCGAAATTTAAATTAAAACAGTTTCAAATCTTAAATCT
>NW_017292714.1:0-365 GCF_001594075.2 Trachymyrmex cornetzi
ATGTAATTAATTCTACTTTATCATATTTCCTCAAATATAATTGTTCTTATTATTACGCTCTCGTGTAGTTTATTGTGGCCTATCTCTCTCGCCCTCCGACAAATTTCCCACATCTCTTGCGACCCACCCCTGCCGTCGCGAATTGGTTACAGGCAAAAGTACGGAAATTTCGGAAAGAGTAGTACGCTTTCTCGTGCCTGGCGCCCAACTTAGTAATAAGAATTACAACTCTGGCCGAAAAACCGCCTGGCTGTCGCAAAATTCAGTTGCCGAGAGGAAGGAGATACTTTTGCGTACGGGGAGTACGAGGAACACGCGACGAAGTTGTGCCGTTGCTCGCGAGTACGGTTACAATGTATATATAT
>NW_017292715.1:0-366 GCF_001594075.2 Trachymyrmex cornetzi
AACAGATGTAATATTGGGCATGCCATGGTTGGCGGCTCATAACCCTGAGATAAATTGGGAAACTGGGGAGGTAAAGATGACGAGGTGTCCACCGATATGTGGAGTTAACCACAAGAAAAAGGAGGAAAAGAAAGTGGTACCAAAAAGGGCAAGAATAGTGGAAAGAGAAGATGAGATGGACTGGGATTGGTCCATGCAGGACAAATTCGATGATGAGGACAAAGTGCTGGATAGGCAAAAGATAGAGGAGTTGGTTCCAAAAAGGTTCCACAGATGGATGAAAGTTTTTGGGAAGGCGGCATCAGAGAGAATGCCTGTTAGAAAACCTTGGGATCATGCGATCCACCTTAGAGAGGAATTTGTGCC
>NW_017292716.1:0-366 GCF_001594075.2 Trachymyrmex cornetzi
GGTCTTCGCTATCGCTACCTTCAGTTCTAATCGCTCGATAGCTCGCACAACGGATGTGGCACCGAATTCTGCCCTCGCGCGTGCCTCCTCAAAACTGCTCGCCTCTGCTGTTACTAGGGTGTCGTCCGCATAACACAGAACCTTACACCCGACCGGCATATACGTTCTAAGGACTTCGTCATAGCCCACGTTCCACAGGGTAGGCCCTAGAACCGACCCCTGTGGAACCCCGCACGTGACTGGTCCGCGGATCACCCGTTCCCCACGATTGACGTATACTAAGCCGCGCCCCGACAAATAGCTATGGAGGATGCCCCGGAGGTATCCCGGGACACCCTTCCTCTCCAGCGCTCCCCTAATAACGGG
>NW_017292717.1:0-366 GCF_001594075.2 Trachymyrmex cornetzi
GGATAGATCTTTAATGAGCGCAAAGTGTCCCGCGCTATCATCCTCCACGTACAAGAGGTTTACCTGCTTGCTCCTCTTTCGGTCGGTGAGTCGTATCGGCACAATCCCCTTCTCGATGGCGTAGATGTTGATGGAAATGTCGTTTAGTGCTTCAAATTTCTTAATCTGGTTCAGTATTATCGGAAATTTGATGCCCGCAAGATTTAGAACTGTGGAATAGTGAGGATATGATGACTCTCGCTCCACATGTTTTTGAGCTGAATGCAGAGCGGCGACCACCGACCACGCAAAACACGCATTGTCCCGTGGATTGCACGTTGATCACCGCTCTCTTTAGCATAATTTCTCGCGGGAGTTTGATGTGAC
>NW_017292718.1:0-366 GCF_001594075.2 Trachymyrmex cornetzi
TTTCTTAACTTATAAGTAATCTTATAAAATAACATTCGTAATATTATTTATCTTAAATGTAGTAAATTGTACTTAATACAATAAGTTTTTGTGCGGCGTATATACCGGAGTTACCTTATGCATATTATAAAAGATTTTTTCGTATTTTACTACATCTTACAATGGTAAATAAATATCCGCCTAGGCAAAATACAACACCAAAATGAAATACTATTACTAACATCATTAAAGAGTATGTATTTTCGATATTGTTGGCAAATCTACGAAGAAAATTATTTAAAAGTGTTATCACATTAAATCAAACTTTATATATATATATATATACATATATTCAGGAATATATACATTTAAACATAAAATATATAT
>NW_017292719.1:0-366 GCF_001594075.2 Trachymyrmex cornetzi
CACACTTTCCAAAAATGATGACGCAATAACACGTCCGATCACGTCGGTAGACGATCACCGTCTTGTATGCCATATGCGTCTTACTAAAAAACACTAAACGTAAGTTCGCATGAGCACCTGAAAGCTTCTGATTCGCTCAAGCATCTGACCCAGCCAAAATGGCGGCTGATTAATTGCGGCCACGATTTTCTATGCTTCACAACGGAGATGCCCATTCCAGTGTATATATAGTTCAGTGACTTTCACCCTTTGCTCTGCCCGCTCACAAATCGTCCACTTTATCTTATCACACCAGAAACGGAAGTCCTATTACACGAGCAGTAATACCCCAATAAGAACTTCAGTAGTATGATGCTTGTCGCGTGA
>NW_017292720.1:0-366 GCF_001594075.2 Trachymyrmex cornetzi
GAAAATTCGATCGAATATTTGCATTAACAAAAAACTTGTACGAAACCAGAATGAATTAAAAAAATTTTTTTCTCAAACAATCCGCGATAGATATATACATGATTAAGAATTTTATTCGTAAATATCTGTCTATTCAATTCGGTTAATTATTAAAATGGAATCATTTATCGCGTAAATATTTATATGGAATTTTTAGGAAATGTAATAATTAGGCAAAATATTCTCGTGATATGTGACTTTATATAGCCATTTTTTGCTAACAGATCGTTTGAGAAAATATATTTTAATACCATGGAATAAAAGAGATTACATTTTACAGTATATGTATTTAACTCGTAGGAAGGCTCAAAAGAAGACCTACAATTT
>NW_017292721.1:0-366 GCF_001594075.2 Trachymyrmex cornetzi
AGTAATTTATTGGTTTAAGATTAGGTATTTTATTTGAAATTTTGAATATCAGTTTTATTTATTTTTTAATATGGATATTGATTCTAAATGCGATATAAATAATCAATCTAATACATTGCTTGAGGAATTGAAAATGAATATGAAAGTGAATATGAATATGAATATGAAAATTAATTCTGATAATGGTTATATTTCTATTGAAAATAATATAGTTAATGATAAGGATACATATAAGGAACAGGATCTTGAAAAGGATAATTCTTTATCTAATAATATCAATATCAATAATCATATTATGAATCATACTCAAAATAAGACTGAAAATAAGAATCATAGTCAGAGTCATGATGTGAATAGAAGTAAGAC
>NW_017292722.1:0-367 GCF_001594075.2 Trachymyrmex cornetzi
TGATTTGATGATACGACGCGAAATTCAAACTCATAGTTATCTATTCTGTTTAGCAATTAATACAATACAATCAAACGTTTAATGATAAGAATTTTTATATTTGCACTCGTATAATTATTTCTGTGATTTTTCTTTTGCCTGATATATTCGTAAGACGAGATCTAAGTTAATTATTAGTTTCTGTTATTAAAAATTTAAAAACCTAAGTCTGTAATTAAAAAAATAACATAAAGAGAATTTCATAATCTAATTATTTATAATTACATATATACAGACTGAAAAAAAAAGTCTGATAATAGTTACTAAATGTTGAATGAAATAATTTTAACCAAAATAATGTTCAATTAATATATAACAAAAAATAATT
>NW_017292723.1:0-367 GCF_001594075.2 Trachymyrmex cornetzi
CTGCAGGTACGACAGGACCGGCGGAATTTCGCGACCGGGAGGCGGCCTATTATAAATACTGAGATACGGTCGTCTGCACATTATATGTGCTACGTTCCCACCTACGCGAGTGATTGAAATATTGCAAATATGCAGCAGAAATATAGATATTTACGGGGATTTCGATTGAATCTATACGTGTTATTTCTAAGCGAGATTTCCGGATCTCAACACCAGTGAATCTCTCTATATAGCCCTTTTACAATATCGATCTACAACAGTAAATCCCTTTTACGATATTAATATCTCACCTACGATATTAACTATCCCACCGCTGTCACCAGTTGTCACGTCCGGGGCGCGCGAGTGCGGATGCCCCTCGGACGCG
>NW_017292724.1:0-367 GCF_001594075.2 Trachymyrmex cornetzi
GAACGCAGCCATTCACTTTCAAAGTTTCAGCTTTTAACACGTAAACTCCTATACCAAGCCTTATCGAAGTAACGTTTTAATATTTTGCGACGAAAATCTTCTACAAATTAAAAAAAAATAAATATGTAATGTAGAAATATTATAGGAACTTTATAAAAAAAAAATGAAGAGGCCTAGCGGTGCCATTTTTTAATTAGAGTAGCTTAAATTTGCAATTTTTTTTGATGGAATTCTTTTTCTCGCACGCCGAGTGGCGAAACAGGGACATGCTGCTGCCACATTTCAACTGTCTTCAGTGCAGCAGACTAGTGTTCGTGCATACAGATAGGACATCTATGCGTGTGTGTGTGTACATTCGTCTCAAAAG
>NW_017292725.1:0-367 GCF_001594075.2 Trachymyrmex cornetzi
CCCTATAACCGACTGGATGTTGAGTTCTCAACACCCTCAACACAATAGTCGCCGGCCCTGCCCATACATATAAAAAATTGCAATAACGGATGTATTTTATTATATTATTAAATATATTCCTTCGTAAACCACTATATGTATAAGGAAATCATTCTATCCGTTTATTTTTAATAAGAGATGATTTTTAATTACGTGTGGCAGAACATATTTTCTCGCGAATTTTAATATTATACTAAAGATGTGATAAAAATGGTGATTGTAATTGACATGCTACCCAAATTATTATTATCGTAAGTAGTCTGAAAGATTCGGGATGCATACCCTCCTGTAATAAGATCACTGCCGGTATTTGACGGATGCTTAACTT
>NW_017292726.1:0-367 GCF_001594075.2 Trachymyrmex cornetzi
GGCGTATATAATAAATACAAAATATTTTTCGATGTTCTCTCTCTCTTTCTCTCTTCCTCGCCTCGCTTTTTTCAAAAATATCAATTTTGGTAAATATTTCTTTATAGACAGGTCGCTATGCTACATATAATACACGATATGATATACATCATGCTTTAATAGGTATTAAATGTACAGAATATTAGTTATTATTTTGACAAAAACATGTCAAGATCATTGAAATCGATAAGGTCGCTCATTTTCGGAAGTTTTATCAATATTATTATCATCTATTTATTTTCAGAAACTAAGGAAGCGCTATACAACAAAATTGATAATTCACGTGCATCTGTCATGCCAGAAAGGCTTTTAGAGTCAGCGTCAGAAA
>NW_017292727.1:0-367 GCF_001594075.2 Trachymyrmex cornetzi
AGTAATTCAAGATTGAATTATTTAAGCAACAAAGATCCAGCTTCGACCGTAATAGGCATTTCAAATTTATAGTATTGATTGTGTTTCTCACATATATACGGTCTAAAATAAAGATATTGTTTAAAATACTTACACTTAAGAGAGAAATATTGCTCAGACCGAGATACAGAAGTGTGTCCTCTAAACCGTAGAACGTCCTTCCGCGGCTTTCCAAAATAAGTTGTTTATTGTGGCTTAAGTCAAGATGAGCTAGATGTGGTAGATCAGAAAATACGCCGTCGTCTAATCTAACAAGTCGATTATACGATAGATCTAACCATACAAGACCCTATTAAAAAATAGTACATTAAAAAATATACAAATATAA
>NW_017292728.1:0-367 GCF_001594075.2 Trachymyrmex cornetzi
GAAGACATCTTCTCCGCTCACAGTACGCGACATGCGTCAACGTCACTCGCGGCCCAGAAGGGCGTCTCTGTGAATCTTATCAGGCGGGCGGCGGGATGGTCCGGCGAATCGCGTGCATTCGCGAATTTTTACAATAGAACAGTATTAGACGAAGACGCGTTCGCTAATGCAATCTTATCGTCAAGTCTATCCACGTCATAGTTTAGTCCTTTTTTCATCTGCGTTACAATTATATTCAGGCCCTCATGCATGTACCGTTTTTACTCATGCATAATAAAAAGCAATTGTTTCCTTTTTTTATTTATTTTTATTTAGCTGTCGAAATGTTTACCGAGTTTCTCTTAACTCCTCCTTCTCGTTTTACTAT
>NW_017292729.1:0-367 GCF_001594075.2 Trachymyrmex cornetzi
ACACTGCACGAGAACAATATCGTAATTATATCAAACTATTGTTGTATTATTTTGCTTTGCAATTAATGTTATATCTTTAACTTAAATCCCCATTTGAAACGAAAAAAAATAATTGGGGTGTCACGGAAAAAGAGAGAGAAAGATAGAAGAGAAGAAATGAAAATTTACAAAAGATTCGATAATTTAAATAATTATTTGCTGTTAGATAAAAATGAATACACGTGGTGTTATTTGTCGCGTTGCAAGAAATCTTCGAAAACTTTTGCGCTTAAAACCATGATATAAAAATGAAGTATTTCATTCCCGTGATGGATGCGCAGTAAGAGAGTGAATTTATATAGAATCAAATTTGATTAACTGTTCCAGT
>NW_017292730.1:0-368 GCF_001594075.2 Trachymyrmex cornetzi
ATTGATGGACATTTTCGGCTTGAATCTTCTCGATCTGTGCTTTAGCATCGGCGCGTATCTCGTCCCTATCATTCATAAAACAGTCAAGCAATTCCTGTTGCAATAATTGTTGTAATGGAGGATCTTCCGCACGTCGTAACTTTGTACCAAATATGATCTCGAATGGTGTTTTTCCAATGGACCTTTGATGATTTCCATTGATAGCTTGCTGAACTCTTCTCACGTGTCGATACCACAGAGATGGCTTTTCTATAGATAATTTCGTCAGGATAGACAGGATGACTCTATTGATCCTTTCGACTTGTCCGTTTCCCCTCGGTATTCCCGTGGTGATAGGATGATGACTGATGTTTTCTCGTAGGCAGTAC
>NW_017292731.1:0-368 GCF_001594075.2 Trachymyrmex cornetzi
GATTCTTCTCGAATTCGTTATTCACGAGCATTCTAAATCTCGTATTAAGTTCGATATATCCACAAAGCCATGGGGATTGGGCGAATTGTAATATACGATAAATTTTTGTGACGCGGAGACCATGATGAATACATTGTTGTAGATTGCGATAGTACACGATATAGCGCTCCTTGTCGTAAAGAGTGGCCAGCAGTTTAACATTCCGTTTTCCGGGAGGTCGTTCGTGAGTGGGGCAAAATGGAAGATCAACATGAGCATCATGAACGCTTTGTGGATACGCAAGGTCGACTTCCAGAATATAACCTATAACGGAGTCTGACGCCACAGACATTACGTCAAAGCGCTCGATGTCGTCGACCCATTGAAAT
>NW_017292732.1:0-368 GCF_001594075.2 Trachymyrmex cornetzi
CTAATCAGCAATTGGTTTCATTAGTTCCGCATTTCTCTAATCTTCCGCGAAATACGCTCAATGGTCGCGTTCAGCAGACTCAACTGTAGTGGAGCGGATCCGTGAGCGCTCGCTGCTATTGGATGATCTAGAAGAATACACCAATAACAGCAAGCGCTCACGGACCTGCTCCACAACAGTTGAGTCTGCTGAACGCGACCAATGTGAATGCGGGCTTTCAGAATGGCGTATTCTAGTAAATAAAAAATAATGCTAGATTTACACTGCATCCGATTTGCGTCGTACAACGCTCCGCAATTAATCAAAAAACAGGATTCCGATGATATGAAGCAAAATCCATCGGAATCCTGTTTTCTGATTGGTTGCAG
>NW_017292733.1:0-368 GCF_001594075.2 Trachymyrmex cornetzi
TACTTAAGAATAGCAGGTAGATAATACTGAGTATAAGAAGAAAAATTGACATGCTTATGTAAATTTACGTTTCCGGTAAATGAACGATCGTCGTATGGTTATACTGTAAGATACTTTTAACATTTCGTAAAATAAATTTTGAGAGTTGTTACTTACAGTCTTGAGAATAGTATAAGTAACTATTATAAGCTCACGTGAATGGATTTACTATAATTACTATAATGTACTCTTTATCTTATACCTCCGATGTTTTTACTTTCAGGCAAATAAAGTTTGCCAAGTTCGGCAAAAATAACTAGAATATTTTTACTAATCTAGTAAGATAAAAATTACTCAACAATTTTTCTCTATTTACTAATAATAAGTCA
>NW_017292735.1:0-368 GCF_001594075.2 Trachymyrmex cornetzi
TATATCAATATATTAGTATTATAGAGATTCTGAAAACCATATTACTTTTAAAATTTCGTCATACATCTCAAACGATTTTATGACTTTTTGAGGCCTTGTTACACTTTCCAAATTTTTAAACATTGGCTTTGTTTAACAAAGAAAATTGATCAGTGAGCGCTTAATAATTTTTTAATATAATTGATATACTTAGATCCAGGGAAGAAAAGCAAGAATCAATCATATTAAACAATTAAACTAAGCAGTTAATTTCTTTGCTGAATGTAACGATTGATTTTTATCTTTAGTTCTTTGCTGAAGAATTAATTTTCGCAATAAGAATTAATTATTTACAGATTTTAATATGTCATTTAACATTATTAAGATCG
>NW_017292736.1:0-368 GCF_001594075.2 Trachymyrmex cornetzi
CAGCTCAGTAGCCCGTCATGTCCAAGTTGCTTGTGAATCTCTAGTGTCCTGTGAATAACAAATTACCACGGAACATTGATATAAATGACGGTGACACACGCGATTTATTTACTCTTTATCCTCAACTTTAACCTCCAGTCTGCTCATGTTTTTGCAGATTTCTTTAATAGTATAGTATCTTTTAAGAAAAACGATATACTACAGAGTCACAATCAAAGATTATGGTAATTAAATTACCAATTTTTTGGCAAAAAAAATATTTTCGTGAGTTTTTCTTTCAACGGATTTCTAAAATTAAAAAAAGCTATAATGTTGGGACTGTGAGTCTTTATTGTTTAAAATTACTTATATTAACGATTTTCAGTGTG
>NW_017292737.1:0-368 GCF_001594075.2 Trachymyrmex cornetzi
TCGGAAGAGATGGTAATCCGACGGTGCCAAGTCTGGGGAGTACGCTGGATGCGGGAGAACTTCTCATTCAAGCTCTCGAAGTGCCTGCTTCACGCTTTTCGCGACATGCGGTCGCGCGTTATCAGGCAACAAAATGACTTTGCGTCGATTGTTGGCTACGGATGATCTTTTTTGCATGAATTCGTTACTCAATCGGTATAATTGCTGCTTGTAGCGATCAGCTGTAACGATTTCATTTGGACCCAAGGGTTCGTAATACAGCACACCTTCCTGGTCCCACCAAACGCATATCAAGCTTTTATGCTCGTGAATATTCCTCTTCGGCGTTGAAGCGGATGGTTGGCCGGGGTCCACCCATGATTTTTTCC
>NW_017292738.1:0-368 GCF_001594075.2 Trachymyrmex cornetzi
ACTATTATCGAATTTGGAATTTAAAAAGTCTGTACTATCGACCTTGATCGAGTTAGATAATCGATTTAGCATCCCCTTAAGTGTCGTAATGTATAGTAATATATTTCGAGTAAAATTTTTTGAAGAACATTTTGGAATGTAGCCATAAATAATATAATTCTTCTTTCTCAAATATAAATTACAAATAAGAAAAATTACATATATAATATATGATGTATAATATATATGTATCATATATAATATATGATATTATCTACATTATAATAATTAATAAAACCATAAAATATGTATGTTCCAGGCAATAGGAGTCAACGCTGGTTATCAGTTAGCGCAATTTTTCTTAATACTAAATATATAAACCTTAACTT
>NW_017292739.1:0-368 GCF_001594075.2 Trachymyrmex cornetzi
TACCGTTGTTCTCATCCTTCATCAGACCGGGTACTTTTTTATTCGCGAGAGACATACCGTACGAGTTGTCCGCCGGATAATCGCTCGTGTCGAATCTAGCGATATCGCGTTTAATAGTATCGTAAATGTTCTCGCATTCTTTATGGTAAATGAGACTGTCCGTGTCGGTGTACATGATTTTGCATTTATCGTGAAACAATGATAACATGTAGTTGTAGTGAAATTCGTACAAGCAGACTTTCGATATATCGAGTATACACAAACCCACGTAAATCGGCTTGTTGAATTTCACCTCGAGTTTGCGTAGTTCGACGGCGATTAAATTTTCCGCAAAGATGCTACGATTGTGGAAATTCGGTTTCGCGATC
>NW_017292740.1:0-368 GCF_001594075.2 Trachymyrmex cornetzi
TAGCGATAATTTAGAATCTGGATAAAAATTATTTCGATAAGACATATTTTTAAAACATAAGATAAAATGAGAAAAAAATTTCAATTAATTATAAAATTGTGTTTTTATTAAATATAAATATTGAACAATTTTGTACACATTTATTTTTATACGGAAAATATAAATTTTCAGTGCCAGTCATTTTTTACAGAGATTGTACACCTGATATATCCCTGATCCTTTACTTACTGTATGACGAGGTAATTGATAACTTTTTAATGTTTTTAGTTTTTATTAACCCTCGTAGGACACACTGGGTCTTTCGCGACCCATGCCATTTCTAATAGTTCTTATTTCTCATATACCTGTGAACATGGCCCTATGCCCCC
>NW_017292741.1:0-368 GCF_001594075.2 Trachymyrmex cornetzi
TATATATATATACATACATACATACATATATATATAATTCTATTATTTTGCAGGCTGCAACGATAGTAGATCATCTATGTCATAAAACAGAAGCAAAAATGTTGGAAGATGATTTGAAAAGTCTGAAGAAATTTCCCATTAAACAGCAACAGCAACAGATAGAGAAATTTGAAAATATGGAGATTATTAATGAATCAACGACAGAAATTAAAGTGAAAATTGAGAAATTGGATAATATCGACAGTGCGGACAACGACGAAAAGCGGTCAAAGAAACATTCAATTAGTGAAGAAATTGGTGATTCTATTGAGCCCCAACCACCTGCGAAAATCTGGAAAGGTTTGAGATATAAAACATGGTCGATGGGA
>NW_017292742.1:0-369 GCF_001594075.2 Trachymyrmex cornetzi
TTTTTACAGTTCGTAATACACTTCCTGCCATATCATATATGACTGCTGTTTCCCATTCATCTATTATTTTGCAGTCTTCATCCGTGAGTTGACGAATGGGTAGAGCAGCCATTTCTAATAGATCTAATCCTATATTTGATTGAACCATTTGTTGTGTCTTCTCAGTAGCAATTTTTAAAAAGTCTGTAATAGATTCTCCTTCCTCAAAATCATAATTTGATCCTCTTACAGCCATGCAGTACTGTGCTAAAGTAATTACTTTTAAATTTTGAATAAATGCTATTGCATTTGGTATCGGTTGTCCTTGTCGTATATTTGAAAATAAATTTTCAACACAATCTTGATTAACACGACCCGGAAGAAAAAAAA
>NW_017292743.1:0-369 GCF_001594075.2 Trachymyrmex cornetzi
ACGTATTTTGTATTTAAAATCGAAAAATGAAAAATTTTTTGTATTTTATAATTCAATAAGCTGAATTGTGAATCTTAGTATTTGAAACACAAATGCAAAATATTTTCATGTGCTCCGCTGAAATACAAAATACAAAATATTTTTGTATACTCCGCTGAAATATGAAACAATTGTCTTACACTGAAAAAAAAATAGTCTAAATTTTAATAAATATTTATTTTAATACTGCCAACTAAACATTGACTTACAATAAATAAATATTTACTTATCAAAAAGAAGTGATTGTTAAATCAAATTAATGTTTTATGTACCCAATAAATATATTTTTATATTTAATAAATATTTAGTTGGTACTATTTAAATAAATAT
>NW_017292744.1:0-369 GCF_001594075.2 Trachymyrmex cornetzi
ATCTTGTGACAAACAGGATGGTGTGAGTTAAAATTCAGGAATCTACCTGAAAACGTAGCCTTAGGATACCCGTCAAAAACAAGTCTGCCCTCCTCAAAAACCAATAACGTATCTAGAAAACTAATCTTGCCTTCCGTATCCCTTTCCACCGTAAACTGCACCCTAACGTGTAATGAATTAAAAATTTGTAAAATCTCCTCTATCATCTCCGATGGAGCAGCCAAAATGATATCGTCTACATATCGGTAATAAAACGGCAAACTGCAAGGAAGCATTTCAATTGCTTTTTTCTCAAGGTCCTGCATGACCATGTTAGCAATTATTGGTGACACCGGCGACCCCATCGGAGTTCCGAATATTTGTTTGTAA
>NW_017292745.1:0-369 GCF_001594075.2 Trachymyrmex cornetzi
GGCTTAAAACTTAAGCTTTATACTTAAAAATCTCAATGTAGGCGCCACTTTACGTACATTTGTAGTTTCTTATTCTCTAAATTCTTTAAAGTGGCATCTCACTCTGAAAGTGAAAATTGAGTCAATTTTGAAAAAGATATATAATCTCACTCTACTTGTGTTAATCTATAATCTTAATTAAGATTGCACGATAAAGTAGTATAAGTTTGAGTATATATACAGGGTGACAGTATAGTCACCTGATATATAATATATGTATCTATCTCTCTCACTATTTCTTTTTCTTCATCTTGTTATTTTAGGAACTATACATTTTACGGTTACAGTTTTTTATTTCTTAAAATATTCTTATATATATATATATATATA
>NW_017292746.1:0-369 GCF_001594075.2 Trachymyrmex cornetzi
AAAATTACAGTGACCAACTTTTGTTTAAGTGGAAAACAAGTTAGTCTGTGGAAGGTTAATCTCCCCAGACAACAAAGTCTAAAATTAAGTTAAATAAAATAAAATATCGAATAATTTGTTTCATTTGATTTTTTAATGTCTAATTTTGCGATGTAATATATCTTCATCTACTGAATATTTGTGTTTTTTTATTAATTGTACAATTTTATTTTCATAATTTTTTTTAAATTTTTGAGTTGCCTCAGATATTTTATCTGAATTTTGAACTTTGTGTTATTTGGATTTATTTTGTTTTTTTCTGTCTCTTTATAAAGTTATGTAATTATATTTTATAGATTCCAAGTTTTTTAAAGAATATATGGCAAAAAA
>NW_017292747.1:0-369 GCF_001594075.2 Trachymyrmex cornetzi
TACTGTGTAAAGAGCCTATATTGCAATATCCAAATTTCGATAAAGAATTTATACTTACCACCGTCGCCTCCGACTACGCCATTGACGGAGTGTTGAGCCAAAGTAACATAGGTCAAGATTTTCTGATAAGCTATGCTTCGCGAGTATTAAACCCCGCCGAAAAGAATTACTCCACAATCGAGAAGGAGCTCCTAGCTATTGTATATTGCACCAATCACTTCATACCATATCTATACGGGCACACTTTCACGTTAGTCACTGATCATCAACCTTTAACGTGGTTACATCATGTTAAAGATCCAACATCGCGACTTATGAGATGGCGTTTAAAGCTCGAAGAATATAGCTATAAAATAATGTATAAAAAGG
>NW_017292748.1:0-369 GCF_001594075.2 Trachymyrmex cornetzi
CGGAAAATTTTTTATATTATATATAATTATATACAATTATATTATATATAATTATACATATATATATTTATATATATAATTATATATAATTATGGATTATTTTGGATTAGCTGAATCCTATGAAGGAGACGTTGACTACCCTACTTAAAAAGTCCAAGGAGAAATGATAGAAATCTATAGGTTCAGATAAAATCATATAGGATTTCTATCAAACTTTTATGGGGATATTCTATCATTTCTTATCAAATTTCAGACTTTTTAAACAAGAGACATGCATAAAATTAGCATAATCAAACAAAGATAAGACGAGAGATTGAGTAATATGTCTCTATATTGTAACACATATTATAATTTATAATAATCAGGGAT
>NW_017292749.1:0-369 GCF_001594075.2 Trachymyrmex cornetzi
ACCTTAAATTAATTTATCCACAATAGAAGTAAAACATTAAAATAATTTTAATATTATTTGCTTAATTTTGTATCGTGATATCGTATATGTAGCTTTATCTTATAAAATAACATATTATATTAAAAGATTTAATTAAATATTAATATTAATATATTATAAATATCAAATATTATGTATGTAACGGAAGTATTTTCATAACTTTTAATAAATGTATGACTGAAATTTTCACATAACAATATACTAATATGTTTTAATTTAATTTTTTTTATTTAGATATGATATGTGAAAGAAAAGATTGGCTGCTGCAGTAAATTAGATGGTAAAATATAGCATAGCATTTTTAATTGGCAGCCAATTTTTGGTTGCAGC
>NW_017292750.1:0-369 GCF_001594075.2 Trachymyrmex cornetzi
AAAAAAAATAAGTATGTTTTTGCTGTACCTCGAGTATGTTCTCCGAAAAAAAGTTATATCAGAGCTTGCTCTGTAATGCGAAAATTTGCTACTGACTGTGGTGCATCGTTTCCTAATACTTTACGAGGTACTATGCTCCGAAAGCATCTTGCTACTTATACTGCTTTGCAGAGAATAGATGAAAATCAAGTTTCTGATTTAGCCAATTTTATGGGGCATCATGAACAAATTCATAAAGATGTATATCGAATTCCTAATGGATTGATTGATATGACTGAAGTATCTCGTTTGCTGCAAGCTGCAATAGACAATAAAGACAATAATAATGACAGCAATGAAGAAAATTCCAACAACGAAAATTCCAACAAC
>NW_017292751.1:0-369 GCF_001594075.2 Trachymyrmex cornetzi
AGTAATTTATTGGTTTAAGATTAGGTATTTTATTTGAAATTTTGAATATCAGTTTTATTTATTAGAGATTTCTAGAATAAAGTATTTTTTAATGAAGATTATATGAATTATTAATGTTATAGGTTATTTAGGTATTTTATGTTATTTATTATGGTTAAGTTTTGATGAGTTATTAATAAGAATTATATTTTTTATAATATGTTTTTATTCAATAGATATATTAAATTGTTGGAGATTTATAGTTTTATTTTAATAAGGAATGATGAGTTATAATAAAGATTATTTAATTTCTTTAGGTAAATATAAGATTGAAATTAATCATTTATCTAAGTATTTATTAAATAGAAGATATATTAAAGATGAGGATCT
>NW_017292752.1:0-369 GCF_001594075.2 Trachymyrmex cornetzi
TAGTCCTTTAACACAGTTGTATTATTATGGTTACAATATAGCATATGTTAAAAACTGCTGATATATACATTTAATTTAAAAACGTTTATTAATAAGAATATAAATAGTGTACAGTCAGGAACTGAAAGGTCGCAACACTTCCTTTTCAATGGATTTCGAAATGCAGCATCTTTGAAAGATTGGTTCTTATGGATCCATAAATAAGAACCAATCGCTCAGTGACTTGGCTGCATTCCGAAACCCTTTAAAAAGAAAATGTTGCAACCTTTTAGTGCCTGACTGTACAACATTGCTTTACCAATTACTTGCGGTATTTCAAGAAAGTAATTATTAACTTACCTACCAAATACAAAATTTCTTTGAGCTTCA
>NW_017292753.1:0-369 GCF_001594075.2 Trachymyrmex cornetzi
TATACGTATAAGGTACAATATCGTAAATATCTTGTGGCTAATGTGTAAATAGTTACATAATCGCATCGTATTTGTATTACACCTTCCTAAGTTTTATTACATTTTTCTATATCGAGATACGGACACATTTTCTTCTTATACTCGTATTTGCAGCATTTATTTTATATAAAAGTAATAATACATGTCTCTCTCTCTCTCTCTCGTACATTTTGTACATAAGTGTATTTTGGAAATAGAAATGATGTCCGAGATACACATGCAGATAAGCTCCGATTTATGAACGGCGTATACATGAAGTCATCAAATAAAGTGGGATTTCAACATCACGTTCACTATTCTTCTAAATCTTTCCATATGGGATAACATTAT
>NW_017292754.1:0-370 GCF_001594075.2 Trachymyrmex cornetzi
TGTTTAAATTTCTTTCTTATACTGTAAATTTACAGCCTGGCGCGGGATTTTACTGTCAGTAGTATGATATCAATGGTATTTTAGTAAAAAGTGTGCATGCGCGTTACCGTGTGGCGCGTGAGCACTGGTGAGCACATCGAGAATATTCTGATAGTGTTTTGTGTTATTTGCGTTCTTCATAACGTCTTCATAGTCTATTTTCTCGTAATATCGAAGGTATCTCGAGATTAAAAGGTTAGTATCACAATAAAAGTATACTGTGAATTACAGTGTGTCTATCAATATGCTCACGTGTAAAAGTTGCGGTATTAACCTCCAAAATAATAAAACTTATAATATCCACCAGTACTTTCATAGAAATAAAAAACAT
>NW_017292755.1:0-370 GCF_001594075.2 Trachymyrmex cornetzi
TGGCAGATGGCCATTTCTATCTCTTTCCATTCAATGGTGTAATGGGAGAGAAAATCAGAAGAAAATTGTCCGTCTCCAACGTCTCCTTCTCTCATTATTGTCGACCACATTTGATACACTACTTATGGTGAATTCGATCACTTGCATTACACTGGATCAGTGCATATTAAAAGCTACTTTATATAAACTATCTCAATGCAGTGATACAATATAATCAACTTTGACAATGAAATGATATACATATATTTTGTTAAATAATGTGACAATATCATTGGGAGGGCTCCGATTGCACACATCGCATATTGCTCACATGTATCGCTGATTGGCCAATTTAAAAATAAAATAATCTCATTGGCAAAACAGTAAAAAA
>NW_017292756.1:0-370 GCF_001594075.2 Trachymyrmex cornetzi
GTCGACACAAATCGGGCGAATATGCTGTTTTATGTCGTCGTGATGTTTCCTGTAGTGAATTGGAACAAAATAATGTGTACCATGGTTGATGAGAAAACGTCTTCTCTTCCAGTCGTCAATATAATTTTGAGAAAAATGTATAGAAATTTTGAAAATTGTAACGATAGGATTAAATTTGAATTTCTCTATGTTACATACTGTTTCGTAAGTATCTCATAGATTATGAGTGCATGATGCATCATTTATCACTGTTTACATTCGATGAACAAAGAACATTATGCATAAAACGAAATGCCCCAGTAATTTGCAGAGAGACATGTTCGATCAACGAGATATTCTGCGGGTATAGTTATCGAAAAATTTATCCAAT
>NW_017292757.1:0-370 GCF_001594075.2 Trachymyrmex cornetzi
CGACAATTTGGCCACTCCAGCATCCCCTTAAGTATGAGTTTAAAAACTTTGATTTCTGTCCAATAAATTGTATGTCCATATTCCCCTCCCAGACTAACTTGATAGCCGGGTTATAATCATTGATAAACCTTTCCGACGTCTTGCGAAGAAGATCAACCTGCTCCTACTACGTAAATTTTTTTCTACCCACTATCGAAGTGATGTCTCTTAAAAGAAATCGTCAGTAACTGGCCGAGGAAAATCAAACGGACACTTTCTGTAAATATTCGTTTGAGTTTTTTTCGTACGCATGCAATACGAATTATGTTTATGATTCTGTTCAGTTGTAACCGTTTCGTATAACGTTGGCGAAACATTTTCATCTGGAATT
>NW_017292758.1:0-370 GCF_001594075.2 Trachymyrmex cornetzi
CAGCAAATGGTTTGGTTAGGGTTAGATTTTTTTGGGAAAATATTCCAAGCGGACAATGTCTACGCTGACACCCCACTGTTCACATGACAGATTTCCTAAAAATATAATTTATTTTCTTACTTAACTTTAATTTTATATTTGTGCGTCAAAGTGCTTGTAGACAATCGAACTGTAGGCAATAATACATGTAAGCTATCGAATGGTAGGCAATAATAATATATGTAGGCAATAGAGCTTTAGGCAATAATACATGTAGGCAAAAGTAACTCTGCTTCTAAAAATTTTATTTGTGCGCAAAAGTGCATGAAGGCAATAAAGATGTAAGCAATAATACTTGTAGGCAATAATACATGTAGGCAAAAGTAACTCT
>NW_017292759.1:0-370 GCF_001594075.2 Trachymyrmex cornetzi
CAATTTTTATTTTCACAAAAAAGCTAACATCGTATACTCACAAGGGTCACTAGTGTCTCACGTTGCCTTAAACTGCACGTCATTCATAGGCAGATTGACGGCCGGGGTCGCACCACCGCGCACAGATCCCCCATCACAAACTTTTTTTACGCAGCAATAACAAACGCCGGGTTGACCGAGCTTGCGAGAAACAGGAATCGCTCGGTCACTTGTTACCCATATTAGTACGGTAAGAGTTAATCGACACGAACCGTACTATACCATGTATGTAAATATGAAACTGGAATTTACCAATAGATGACCATAGCTGACAAAGATTTTCAACTCACAACAATACAAGTTTCATACAACAGTATAGTTTGTAATAGCG
>NW_017292760.1:0-370 GCF_001594075.2 Trachymyrmex cornetzi
AGAGATGTCCAATTAGTTTAGACAAAGTTATAGTATCCTACTTCCTATTAACACTAAAATGAGTGTCATTCGCTCGGAAAATTTGATATTCGTTAGAAAAATTGACTCAAAGACCGCTATAAGGGGCTCCAAAAATGGGTTTTAATGACATTTTTCGTTACTTTTTTACATTTTGGGTTTTTCTACATACGTGCGAGTAATACGTAAGTCGAATAAAAAATAAAACTTGGGTCTTAATTTCAATGGTGGGTGTCGAATATTATTTTATCCATCTCTCCCGAAGCTTAAATTGCATTTGGATGTGGTATACTTATAAAGTTGTATAAACGTATGTACGTAAAAGTACATATATTTTCTTATTATACGTTAC
>NW_017292761.1:0-371 GCF_001594075.2 Trachymyrmex cornetzi
GTCGTACGACGAAAATCGGATACAGGGTGAATCCAGCACTAGTTTACATCGTGCACTTGATATCCATGCGCGTACACGTAACACGTGTGCCGATTGTGAGCAACTAATAAATATGCAGGAGCAGGTCATGCTGTTTGTTGCAGTTTTAGTTAGTTGCTCGAGTAGGATGGATGCGGGTTTGGCCTGCTTCGGGCATTGCGTCATCTCATTAATTTTTTGAAAAGCGTTTCCGACTTCAACTGTGCTTTGCATTACATTATTATATTTTGCGGATCTCATCGGGGAAAGCAATTCTGCTTTCCATTCTTCTCTAGGAAATTCTTGTGGAAGGTTGGAGGTGTATTGGATAAGACTGGCCACGTGAATCCAAT
>NW_017292762.1:0-371 GCF_001594075.2 Trachymyrmex cornetzi
TGTACACAAAGGAGGAAATATTAGAAATAAAAATAAATATTAAGATTTTGATCTGATTCTGACATTAAAATTTTGATCAGAAACCGTATATTTCGGTGTAATCGATGATAGATTGAAATTTTAATATTTCTTCCTGTTCTGAATATTTCTTCGGTTTTGTCAAGCAGAATGTTTATTTTGCAAAGTTTTCTTGCGCTATAAATTAAATTACACTTTTAGATCTAGAGGAATGGTCTTATCTAAAGACAATCATAAAACGTTTGCAAAACTATTGTATTAATTCTGCTGAACGCAGTAATCGTTGTTCAACTCGTAACGAAAAGGAAACTAAGTACAAAGCTAACAATCAGAATCTGTTCTGCTTCTTCATC
>NW_017292763.1:0-371 GCF_001594075.2 Trachymyrmex cornetzi
TTTATCACAAAAGCGATTCATATAATTATAATACATGGAAAGAAAAATTTTGCTAAAGTATTTAGAAATTTAGGTATAGTTACAGTTCTGAAAATAAGTTTGATAGATCATAAAAATAATTATGTAGGAAACTCGAACATGATGAGCAATGCTGCAAAAAGTTTTGACATTCTAGCAATTAACTTGAATAGTTATCCTACATAATTGTCTTGTCCAACAAGATTAATTTTTGATCTAATTAAATTTTTATGCATTTCTCTCAGCAAAACCTTTTTTTCCGTGTACGCTTAAGAAGTCAATTTTGACTGATTATAACTGAATTAAAGTATACCTTTGGACGCTACAATTTTAGGTACGCGGAAAGAATTTTT
>NW_017292764.1:0-371 GCF_001594075.2 Trachymyrmex cornetzi
TCGCTTATTTTTGATGATATAAAAAAATATTTCAAATGAAAGTGGAAGGGTTTCGAGGGGGACATATTTTGGTCATGTTGGTTTTTTTTAGGTGGAGGCGCCAAAAAGATATGAAGATTACCTCTACTTTTTTAAATGGAATTGTATGATTTTTTTTATACAATATGATTCCTCTAATTATTCTACATACAAAAGTATTAAGGTGGTAATATAAAAAATCAATAGTTGACGAGATATTTTACATTTTATTCTGGCACATCTGGACATAAAATGTTAAATAACTCGTAAACTATTAATTTTTTTTTTTATAATCGTACCTTAATACTTTTATGAACAGAATAATGAGATGAATCAGTTGGTATTTGCTCAAA
>NW_017292765.1:0-371 GCF_001594075.2 Trachymyrmex cornetzi
GGTGAATATTATCATTTCGTTCATACAGAATTACACATCTTCTAATAACTATAGATATCCCACCGGTGATATTAATTCCCCCTCTCATCGCAACAATTATAATGACTACTCTATTCCATATAATCCAACAGGTTCCCAAAGCCAGGACTTTGCGTCTCCTGCTTCTGACTACCCACACGACAATTTTCGGAACTGGAATTCTTCAAATAAGTTCTACTCTCCCACCTTGAATACACACAAGCAAACTCATCATAGTAGAGTTGTGCCTCAATCCTCTCGCAGGCAGCCCTCCTCTGCTGGTATAAGAATTATCCAATGGAATTGTAGAGGTGCTAGAGGCAACCAAGCTTCATTGGTATTGCTGGCTAGAG
>NW_017292766.1:0-371 GCF_001594075.2 Trachymyrmex cornetzi
ATATAGATATTTTTATTTGGGACGAAGCACCAATGGCACCACGTTATGCTTTAGAGATTGTAGATCGCACATTGTGTGACTTTACCGATAAAAATTTACCATTTGGTGTAAAAATTATTGTTTTGGGTGGTGATTTTAGACAACTTTTACCAATTAAAGTACATAGTACTAGAAGTGAAATTGTTAATCTATCGATAAAATTTAGTTTAATATGGAAATGTTTTACGAAATTTTCATTAATAAAAAATATGCGTATTTTATCAGAAGAAACAGATTTTTCTAAATTTTTAATAGATTTAGGCGATGGAAAATTAAATGATTCTAAAAATAATATAGAGATTCCTCAATGTTGTTTAGCATCACCAGATACA
>NW_017292767.1:0-371 GCF_001594075.2 Trachymyrmex cornetzi
ACTCTCCGTGATAGAGGCCTCTAGGTCTCGAAGCCTAAGCTCCGCCGTCTTCTCCGGCATTGAAATGACTATGTTATTGTCATTGGCCGTGAGATCTAGCAGCCTTTGAGCAAGGGTGTTAGCCTTGTCTGCTCCCGCGGCACCTCCGGGTATTTCCAGGAGCAGCGCTCCTGACCGTGCCTTCCTCGGCTTGAGGGCGTCAATACCGATCGCCGCGAGATCTATGTTGTCTCTGACGAGTCTCATTACGTCGGCATATTTCGCCTCTCCGCGGCAGCATATCCGCACTGCCGCGGACCTTGGAGGTTTCCTCGCTCCTTTGGTCTTCCCAGGAGTCGGCGGCGGGTTGCGCGGCCGTCCACCCGAGGGGG
>NW_017292768.1:0-371 GCF_001594075.2 Trachymyrmex cornetzi
CACTCTATCAATGTCTGCATTTACATTGCTATTATCTGAAAATAATAGTAATTGTTTCAATTTTTAGATTTTTGTTCGTGATTTTAATGTATATAATTTTAAACAATTTACTGGATTATATTTAATTAATTAATTAATTAGTGGAAATGTTATTTATGTATTTCATTACAATATTACTATATATAATTATTAATTTATATATACACTACGCAAAAAAATTAAAGGATCACTTATAATAAGTCCACCTCAAAAATAGGTCAAAATTAAGAAGAATGCAACTTCGTAAAAAATGAACATAACGAGATTTATAAAAAAGCATTTTAAAGCTTGAAATCTCTACTTTCGAAATCGGTAATTGATATTTCGATCTG
>NW_017292769.1:0-371 GCF_001594075.2 Trachymyrmex cornetzi
GTCCTATAATATATTATATTATAAATTAATTTAATTTATACAAAATAATTAAAGTTGCAAAAAGGGTACTTTTTTTAAAGATTTCAAAACAAAAATGATAAAAATAACATTTGTTATCATATTAAGAATACATTCTTTCTCCTATATTACTTGATTAATCGATAATTTTCTGTCAAGTTGAAAAATGGTTTTTCTTTTTTCTGGGAAACTTAATTTTTTAAGTTAACTGTGTCACTTTCGAAGAAAAAGTAACACTATAAATACGCCTTTATTACAGGAAATATGTATAATATACAATATATACATCATCACAGTTATTCAGAATAATAAAAGTACGAAAATTTTATTAAGGATAAAATAATAAAATATAT
>NW_017292770.1:0-371 GCF_001594075.2 Trachymyrmex cornetzi
CCTTATTCACGCGGTATCGTATTACGCGCGCGTCATCACACGCGACACCACCGCATGTCGATACCATCACCGCGTTCAACAATATCGTTGCGCTCGTATTAGGAGACAGCTTTCTTTAAGTTATTAATGTTAATATAATAACAACAATTGTCGAGAAAGAGATACGAAATGTAGCAAAAGGAAAAGAAGAAGAAGAAGAAGAAGAAGAAGAAGAGGAAGAACAAGAAGAAGAAGAGGAAGAAGAAGAAAAAGAAGAGGAAGAAGAGGAAGAGGAAGAAGAGGAAGAGGAAAAAGAGGAAGAGGAAGAGGAAGAAGAGGAAGAGGAAGAGGAAGAGGAAGAGGAAGAGGAAGAGGAAGAGGAAGAGGAAGAG
>NW_017292771.1:0-371 GCF_001594075.2 Trachymyrmex cornetzi
ATTTTTCCACATTAACTAACATAAAATCATTAAAATTTTTTTATTAGCTCTTTTAAATTCGAAAAATTTAAATTAATTAAACTATATTTTAATAAATCCTAATACAAAAGGTACAACTAATTAAATTTACTTTTCTATATTTAATTTAAAATTCACTTACATTACTTTCTACATAATTAATTACAATTATTTAAATTTAAATAATAAAACCCAATAAAATTAATATATCTTTAATTAATTTAACCTATTTTTAAATCTTCCAAACTTTAAATTATTTATAAAATTTCTCTTTTACACTTAAAATTAAATATTAATAATTTATACTTATTAACTTTTAACTAAATTTTTATTCTTATTTTATTATAAATTTA
>NW_017292772.1:0-371 GCF_001594075.2 Trachymyrmex cornetzi
AGTCTTACCCCTTTTTATTCTTTTCTATATTTTTATTGATTTCAGAGAATAAAATTGATGACTTAATTGTATTACAACGGTTAACAAAGGAAGAACTTAAGGAATTGGTTCCCTGTTTGGGTGATAGAAAAAAGATAGAAATAGCATTATCTGAAAAATCGAGTACAGAAACAGTATTATCTGAAGAAAAATCGAGCCAACCTTTGATATTGCCATCCGAAAAAGTGGTATGCATTTAATCATTTAACTACATTATTCTAAATTATACTTTTGAATGGTTTGTTTTATTTATCAATTTTTCTTTAATTATTAATTGGTTTCATATTTTTCCAATGTAAATATTCTTTATAACTGTAAAGACAACTTATTGT
>NW_017292773.1:0-371 GCF_001594075.2 Trachymyrmex cornetzi
CGGTCAATGACATCAAAAATGCAAGCGTCAGATTTTTAGACACGACCGGTGATGACATTAATGTAGTCTGACACCACAATTGCAGCACCTTAGCCGAAAATTATATCACGAGGTCAAATGATATCATGAATAAACTTCAGCATTTTTATCAATTATAATTTGATCAATGCATTATATCAACCAGCAAAAGTACAACGCCCTGGTCAAAAGTTTATACTTCAGCCGAAAAATATATCACGCGTTCGAATGATTCCACGGATAAACTTCAATACTTAGTAACAATTAGATCATCACAATCAATATCAGCGCAAAAAGTACAATGTCTCGTGTAAAATCGTATACCTCAGTCATAAAGTATACGAGAAGACGTC
>NW_017292774.1:0-372 GCF_001594075.2 Trachymyrmex cornetzi
CAATTTTGATACTTATCAAGATCTGTACAAAATTTAGAAACTTATTTTTATAACAATTATATATATATATACCCACAGTACATAAAAAGAAATCTCAATTTCTATAGTTTGCTGGTACACAACTGCAATTCTTTCTCCATAAGAAGTACTGCGAACTGGATGTCAAGGATGTCGGCTTCTATACTGGTTTCCGATCTATCTTTGTCGATTAGGAAAGCTCTGATACCTACAATTAAATTGAAATATTAATCCAAGAAGAGAAGATTTTTAAAACATACGCTAAATTCCAGGGTTGGTAAAGACTAATGTTTTTTTTTTTTAAGAATAAAACATATTATGTTTCTTCTTGAATATGTTTTTAATGCTTCAAAT
>NW_017292775.1:0-372 GCF_001594075.2 Trachymyrmex cornetzi
GCTCTTGTAATCATGATGTCCCTATTATTCTTTATAAACAAGCTAGTTTCCTTCCACATGTCCACAAGTTTATTTTTTATGCTATCAGTATGATTGAGAACTGATGAAAGGTTGCTAATAATCGGGATAGCTCTATTTCTAACCTCTAAACAATTACCAATATGTAGTTTATTAATATTATTCTCAATACTCTTAATAAACTCAATTATGGTCTTTTTGATGTTAACCGGAGGGAGGGAAAAATTTCCTCCCAATTGTAATAAACTCTAAACTTTAAATGGTATATGAATGGAAGTCAGATTAATGAACCAATTGTTTTTTAAACAACTCAAAGATGAATCGAAACTTTTACTTCTAATATCAGACAGATCT
>NW_017292776.1:0-372 GCF_001594075.2 Trachymyrmex cornetzi
GGTACCTTATCCCTACCATTTCACTCACCCAGCCTCCTAGCAATCACCCGCAAGGTGACGTTTTTGAACGCAGCCCTAGCAGGCCATCCCCACTCCCAGCGGTCCGCGCGCCGTGCAATCGGTGCAGTGATGCGAATTCCGGGCCGCTTGCAGCTAGAGTGGGTATAAGGGCTATGGCAGAGAACGAGACGTAACGAGACGTAAGTTCCGAAGTCGTAACGTAAGGTAAAGCCGAGAGCACATAGAAAAACGTAAGTCCGTAAGCGTAATCAGTAAGGAAATCGTAACATTGGATTCGCTACTGGCCTAACGGTCTCTGCTGTGATTGGTCAATTCACTTACTGCTTGCGTGTTACGGCCTTACGTTCTTGT
>NW_017292777.1:0-372 GCF_001594075.2 Trachymyrmex cornetzi
ATACCTTTTTTTACCGGATATTTATGATAAATTTAAGAACATTATTAAGAATCTTAATGTCAGGTTATGTTTCTTTAGTTTAAATAAACTTGACGGAAAATCATCAAAGCTCAGAAAGACGTTTTACCACACGATTCTAAGAAAAATGTTGTATACAAGATTAATTGTAAAAATTGTGATGCTTCCTACGTGGGACAGACGGGTCGTAAGTTAAAGACTAGAATTAATGAACATAAAAATGATATTAATCCTCGAACACACACTTCTTTTCGGTACCTTTGGACGACACACATGGGTCATTCGTGTCCGACTCGATTTGCTCTTAAAGTGCTCGAAAAATTCTGTAAGAATGATAAATTACAAATTAATAAA
>NW_017292778.1:0-372 GCF_001594075.2 Trachymyrmex cornetzi
CACTACGGCTTCTGCCCAAAATTCAGGGGGGAGTTTACTATCGTCTAACATGGTCCGAGCTCTATCTAGTAGTACGCGGTTTGCCCTTTCTACTTTCCCATTGCTTTGTGGGTTAAAAGGTACGGTCTTTTGATGTCCAATACCTGATTCATTTAGATGCTTACGGAAATTCTCGTTAATGCACTCACGACCATTATCGGTTCTAATACTTTTGATTTTGGTCTCTAACCTGTTCTCGAATTTTTTCTGGAATTCAACAAAATAGTCTAATGCTTCACTCTTATGTTTGAGAAAATATACGAAATACATGCCCGTGTAATCATCCACTATTACCATCATGTATCTGGAACCCTTAATTGAATCACTTGGCAT
>NW_017292779.1:0-372 GCF_001594075.2 Trachymyrmex cornetzi
CTCCCGAAGCATCCATGCCCCGAGAGGACCTGCGTCGTCCGGAAGGGAAGACCTATCCTCGCACCGACCCACTCTCTGAGTTGAATCTTAATGGCCTCCAAGACAGACTCACCTTCTCCCCCAACACGATCGATCCAAATCCTCCACTTGCCGAGAAGTTTCCTCTTCGCAGCTTCCCTAATTGACTCAATCTCATTCCTCTGGATGGGGTTATCTACTGCCCTGTTCCTTCTAATGCTGGATATTCTCTCAAATATTTCTTCTCTGCTCACAGCCTCCAACTCGAAAGGGGGAACCCCCGCCAGAGCCGTATTCACGGCGAAGGAGGTAGTTTTGTAGGCCCTCACCAACCGGCCTGTAATCCTACGCTGA
>NW_017292780.1:0-372 GCF_001594075.2 Trachymyrmex cornetzi
TAATTAGTGAGAAGGCGAGAAACAAATTTCGCTGAAATATGTAGGACAAGTTGAGTTCTCTGGTAATTTCCCATATTCTTAAGCCTTTATTCTTTATTATTCGTTTCTGTTCATTGATGGCCCTTTGTGTGCTACAATCATCATTCCATGTATATTTACTATTCATCGCCATTGGATCTATTATTTTCAATTCAACAATTGTGATTACAGTGGTAATCAGAGATTTATAAAATCATCAGATATCGATTTTCATCTACGGATTCACCATTTTGAATTGCACATTTTTTTACTTCAGATTTGAAATCAGTGACCAAAAAAGACTACACATGCTCCTGTATTCGGTGGCTATGTATCAAACTCGAGAAGATATCA
>NW_017292781.1:0-372 GCF_001594075.2 Trachymyrmex cornetzi
TAAAAATTATATATAATTTATACATACAATTTTTATAATACATATAATTTTTATAAATGACTATAAAAAATGATATAATATACACATATCTATATGTGTCTTTGATTACTTCGATAATTACCTATATTATTAGAATTGTAATTAAATTTAATATTTCCGAAAACTATATTTACATTACGCCAAATTGACTAACAGACGACTTATAGTCGTCATACAGATAATTCTACTTGCATTTTTAAAAATAACACTACTTGAGATTTTTAATTTAACGAAGACAATACCACTTGGACATTACTTTTACATTTGGTTGAATTATTTGGTAGAATTTAACTTGATATTTAGACTGAACCATATAGTTAGTTTTTTCATGGT
>NW_017292782.1:0-372 GCF_001594075.2 Trachymyrmex cornetzi
AGCTGCATGACGAGGAGGAGCTGATCCGCGTCCTCGTGGAGGCTGAGGAGGAGGAGGAAGAGGTCGAGGTGTAATCGACATTAGGAGGAGGAAGAGGAGAAAGAGGAGGAGAAGGAGGAGGAGAAAGAGGAGGAGGAGGAGGAGGAGGAGGAGGAGAAGGAGGAAGAGGAGGAGGAGGAATAGTAGGAAGAGGAGGAGGAGGACGAGGAGGAGGCTGAGAAGTAGGAAGACGACGAGGAGGTAAGTCTTTTTTATATAATTCATTATAATTTTTTTGGGCACCCCCTCGCCTACGAGTATCCCCCCGCGTCCCACTAGCTCCAGGAGTTAGAACTCGCCTACTCTACCTACTCTCAATAATTACGAAACTTG
>NW_017292783.1:0-372 GCF_001594075.2 Trachymyrmex cornetzi
CTGTGACAGATTTGATCAGAAGATGTTAGCAGACTGATCACAACTGACGTTGCATTCTGTTCCTGTTCTGCCGACAGAATCTGTTAACATTCTACGCAAACAAATTGGTAGCAGAAATCAAATAGAACCTGCTGATAGAATCTGATAGCAGATTGCGAGCAGAAACTGAGCAGAGTCTGCTGACATAACTTGAAAGCAGAAACCGAGCAAGATCTGTCATTTTCATCAAATTTATCAACTTGGTTAAATCAACTTGGATTAAATCAACTTGGTTTCTTATAAGAAATTTTGTGTACATATATATAAACGGTTATACAGGGTGACCCATTTTAACTTAGACAGCCAAATAACTCGAAACATCGCGATTAAATA
>NW_017292784.1:0-372 GCF_001594075.2 Trachymyrmex cornetzi
GAGCAACGCTTTAAAAATCAACTTTAATAATTCAAAACATATTTTTCACATGAATATTTTTCTCGTCTTTATCTTTGGAAAATATTAAAACAATTAAAAACCATTAATGAACATATCGATAGCGTCTTCTTCCAGGAATTAATTATTGAATCGTGCTTACAAATGTGACGAGTCAGATTAATTTTTTATTTATAAAATTTATTATGTCTTAGATTAGCTGAATTTTTCAATAGACTATAAATACAAGACCAAGAGATGTAGAATACGTTCCTCGTTTAATTCGTTATACACTCAAGAGAAAATGTATACATTCAGGAGCGCTTAATCATGTCTCAGTAGAAGTCTTTATAAGTAAAAATACCACAGAATAAA
>NW_017292785.1:0-372 GCF_001594075.2 Trachymyrmex cornetzi
TTTCATTTATTAGATGTTGTAGCTAACATATTCCTCAAGAGTTCTGTGTAAATTTGAAGTCTTAATTCATATGCATTTATATCGGAGAAATGTTAATTTAAAAAAAGCTATTCCATAATTCCTGCTTTTACCCTAAATCTTAAAAGAAAAACTAAAAAAAGTGTCATTATTATTATTGTTGTTGTTATTATAAAAAACTCATTACTATTATTATTATTATTATTATCATTAGAAAAACTATCATTATTTTAATTATTTAAATTACTTCTTGTGTTAAGTCCTCTTCTATTTTTCTTTTATTCGGTATTCGTTCTCCTTTTAACTCCTTTTAATAATTGATTAATCAACATATGACCATTTAATTTACGAATA
>NW_017292786.1:0-372 GCF_001594075.2 Trachymyrmex cornetzi
TCCACGGAGCACTTGCACGTGACTCGTTCACACACGTTGCACCGCCGCTCCATATCTATAATTACATAGTACCTTCGCGCCATGTAATACTTTTTTAATACGGAACGGCATGGATAACTCTGCAAGCATTCATCATCACATGTGTCACGAAAAATATATTTTTCTTTTAAAACGGGATCTCCCTTCCAGTAGTAGGTCTCGTGGTAGTAATTTAGCATGCTTGCATCATCGCCTATCGACAGATTGGCTATTTTTTCACCACCCGCGGGAATAGTAATGTTCCTGTAGCAATGATAAACAGTCTCCATTGCGATTTTCGACACACAAAAAAAGTCGTTGTCTGTTAAACTGCGAGTTTTATATCTATTTTCA
>NW_017292787.1:0-372 GCF_001594075.2 Trachymyrmex cornetzi
TTTTGGAATTTGTGTATAATTTTGTAACATTTTGGAAAATTTCTAAAATTTTTTTATACGAATTTTACAATATATTGTAGAATTCACAAACATGAAAAATTCTGAATTTTTATAATTTTTTCATCATTTTATAACTTTTTAGAATATCAAACTTTTTTATACGAATCTTACAATATTCCAGAATTCACATTTATGAAAAATTTTAAAAAAGCAATAGATATTTTGAGTATGTATTTCTGAAATGTATTTCAATTCCTATTGTAGCTTCTATTCACTCTAATGAATGTGTTACAGTTGCTGCGTTCAACAGAGAAAGCAGCTCTGCAATTGTTGTAAAATTCTCGAATATGATTGGTTTATCCATTTAGATCC
>NW_017292788.1:0-373 GCF_001594075.2 Trachymyrmex cornetzi
GCACCCCGGGACCACCAGGCGCCGAGGAACCGCCAGCGGCAGAGGAAGGGGGACGAGGCACACGGGCAGCGCGGTACACCCCAAGGTCGTCGTCACCTACGCCGTGGCGACTGGTGCAAGTGGAGGTATCGCCGCAACGCCTGCGACTCACACGGCCACCGCGAGCTTTCGTGAGCGCCTGGGACAACCGACTGCGCCGACCGACGTCGCCCTGCTACCTGGCGACACCAGCGGCAATCTCACCGCTGGGATCTACACCGCCAGCGGCCGTGTCCCCATCACCGAAGACGCCGCCACAAGTCTCGACGGGGACGTAGACAGCGGGGGACAATTGGGAGACGTCCCCCAGGACAAACCGGCAACCGCCGTCGCC
>NW_017292789.1:0-373 GCF_001594075.2 Trachymyrmex cornetzi
CAAGCGATAGTCCAAACTTGTTGATCGGCATTGCGATGTCGACTGAACGATGTGTGTAGAACAGGGATAATTTATAATCAGACCGGCTTCGCGAAGCTCTTCGATAATGGATAAAATTTCGTAATCATGACCGTTGTGACCAGCCTGGCGCGAGGCCTCGTGCAATCGCAAACGATCCACAATTTCGTTGGGATCGTCCCAATGGATATAGTCGATCTTGTTACCGTTTACTGTCATTGTACGCGGTAAATCCGCTCTTTTGTTTCTTCCCGTTCCAACTTTTTTATCCGACACCAATGGCGCTATTATGTTCTGGGTGGCACCCAGTTGGACACGGCTCAATTGGACACGAGCCACTCACAGCGCTTGAGAC
>NW_017292791.1:0-373 GCF_001594075.2 Trachymyrmex cornetzi
TATTTAATGTAAACATTTTTATTTAATTTATTTTTCATCTTTTTCTAGTTCTAAAAATTAGAAATAGGTAAAAAGGAAATTATACCAATTTAATATTAAAATTAACCTACTTTGATTATAAAAACGGACATAATTCAATCTGGATTATTTATCTTATGTCCATTTCTACCAAGGTAATTTAAATTTTAATCTGAGTTATTTCTATCTCTTTCTGACCCTTAGAACTAAAAAAAGATAGAAGTAAGTTAAATTAAAATTGACTTATGCGGGGTCTACAATAGAAGTCGTAGCGGTCGTAAGGTCTTAAGTAGTAGAAAATTGATCAATCATATAGCGTATTCGATTTACTGACTCGACCCGACTCCGAGTCAAT
>NW_017292792.1:0-373 GCF_001594075.2 Trachymyrmex cornetzi
TGGTTTGCTTTTTTTACATAATATATATGATTCCTTTAATTATTCTGCATATAAAAGTATTAAAGTAGTGATATCAAAAAGTCAATAGTTTACAAGATATTTTGTACTTTATTCTGGTATATATTGACATAAAATATTAAATACTCGTAATTTATTAATTTTTTGTAATCTTTAATACTTTTATGAACAGAATAATGAGATGAATGTATTGATGGAAAGAACTCAGTGAGAAATGACAATGAAATCGATGTCGAATAGACGTCAGTTTCATAATTTCGATGTCGAATCAACATCCATTCGATATCGATTCTATTGTCGTTTCTCACTGGGAAATAACATAGCTGCTTATTTAAAAAAATATCCTTTAAACATA
>NW_017292793.1:0-373 GCF_001594075.2 Trachymyrmex cornetzi
TTTTAATAAAATTTCAATATTTCAGAAAAATTTTAGTTTAATTTTAGCGATTTTTAGATGAAAAATTCATTTTCAAGAAAATTTTAGCAAAATTTCAGAGAAATTTCTGCAAAATTTTAAAGAAATTTTAGTTCAATTTCAGAGATTTTTTAATATATTAGCTGTAAAATTCACTTTCAGTGATATATTTTCAGGATATTTAATTTCGCTGAAATGTTCCAACACGTGGGATAATTTCAAAGTGAATGTTTTCACCTGGGATATCATAAGGACGTAAGCATAACCTTATTTCATCTATAAATTTATTTTTAAATATTAAAATAATATCATAATGAATTAATGATGTTCATTAATTCATGTTATGATATCATTA
>NW_017292794.1:0-373 GCF_001594075.2 Trachymyrmex cornetzi
TCTGTATGATAGCTGTTTAGAGCTGTTAAATATCAGTCTAATAGCTGTTTATAGCTGTTAAATTTCCCGGGGCGGCCCCGGGAAGAGTAAGGGGCCGGGGAGGGGGGGTGCTGCCGGGGGAACTAAACCCCCCGGCCGGGGGCCCGCCCTCCCCAGGCTCCGGGCGACCGCCTCGGCGGCGGTGACACTAACCTGCGCCGACCCTGTGTCATATGCCGAGGTGGTCGCGAAAGCGAGGTCCTCGATCTCCCTGAGGGATTTGGGGATCGAGGACCTCAGACCACGGAGGGCCATCACGGGGGCCCTTATTTGGGAAGTCGGAGGCCCGGAGAAGGATGCGAAGGCCGACAGACTTGCCGAGAGGCTGTCGGCC
>NW_017292795.1:0-373 GCF_001594075.2 Trachymyrmex cornetzi
TCTTATTTATTTGTACTAGTTTTCTTTATGGCTTACATAAATGCAAAGGCACTTTAATAAGAACAAATACAATAAAAGGAATAATTACTTATTGTTCGAATATTCCGATTTATCTTTTACGCATAAGTAAGTTTTACAGATATGTGAAAAAAGAAAGAAAATATCACTGGCTGCGTCGCTCCCTCGAACAAGACGGCAATGCTCGCGATAACTATCGTTAAGTCAGCTCGAAAGATCACGGCGCAGCGCGGAACGGAGTTCGCGTTTGATTTCGTTGAACGGCTCGTTTTAGATGCATAAAATGCCAAACGCGCTTTCGACATTCCGGACGCTTAGTACCTGATTCCTGCGGCGGCCCTAAGCCGAGAAACGA
>NW_017292796.1:0-373 GCF_001594075.2 Trachymyrmex cornetzi
AAAATTATTTATGTATAATTATATATAAAATTATGCATAATTATGTATAAGCAATTTTTCTACATTTGTCCAAACTTGTTTTATTCTATTATAAAACGAACAATGCGAAAATTATCCCTTCAATTTTTATATTTTCACATTACTATTACTATTTCTATTACACTAAAAAGTAATTTTACAAAAGATAGAAGGATGTATGAACATATATAGACATATTTCATATATAATTATACATGTTTATACATGTTATTATGAATATTTATGCGTGTTTATGTATTTTTATACATATTTATACATATTCATGCATGAAAAATTTTTTACCGGGTACAAAAATTCTGAAAAATTATATGAAAAATTCCGAGAAAACTTTTTA
>NW_017292797.1:0-373 GCF_001594075.2 Trachymyrmex cornetzi
GTAGGCAACAGCAGAAAGACGCATTAGATGCTGCAGATGAAAGCTCAGTACTTTACGGGCCTGGCATTGATGATTCGATGTAAGTAAACACAAAAAACTAGGAATTTTCAGTGTACAAAACTTTAAAGCGATTTTCCCACAAGTCGTGTTTTCAAAGTCGGTGAACACTTTCCAGCCAAAACGGTTGAACCGATCGTTTTGAAATTTGGTACACTCATTCACAACTAAATTCATGAGGTAACGCTGTCGAGTTTTTATTTTTTCTTTGCTTATTTTTCATTTTACAGTAAGAAATATGTCGTATTTTTGGTCAAAAATCGATTTTTTGACTTTCAAGTGCTGCCAAAAATCTAAAAAAAATTAAAAAAAAAAA
>NW_017292798.1:0-373 GCF_001594075.2 Trachymyrmex cornetzi
CGGCATCCGGCGAGCTGGTATTGCCGGGAACGATGCATTTCTGGGGGTGCATCGTTACAAGTTAGTCCTCAATAAGTTCAGATATTAGTCGGTGCCGCTAATGGAAGTACTGAACCCCGCTTTTCTCGATGAGGTATTAAATATCCTCTTCCCGTCTCCTGAGGATCAAGGGAAAGAAGAATGGAGGGAGAGAGAGAGCCTCCCCAGTACGGATATCGGATGCTGGGTGCCGGAGATGGAAGTGTCTCACGAAGAGATACAACTTGCCGTGAGAAGGATGAAGTAAAGAAGAGCGGCGCCTTTTTTTTTTATAACGCTGGGGAAATGCGTTACGCATACCCGGGTACTTCGGGGGAAGTGACCCGGGTTATGT
>NW_017292799.1:0-374 GCF_001594075.2 Trachymyrmex cornetzi
ATAATAGTTTGGCGTGAAAAATGGCAAACATTTTGTATATTAAATTTTCGTTTACCTATATACACTGAGAAACCCATTTAGTTAAATGAATTAATTTCTCGTTTGGGCAAACAAATTCTTGGTTGATGCAATAAAATAATTTGGTTGAAGCAAAGCATTTAGTTATTGTAACATTTTACTTATTTCTAATAAACATTGACATCTGATAAGATTGTTTATCGGAAACAAATAAAATTACAAGAATTTATTTGCCCGTATCCAAACAAGAAATTATAATTGATTCAACTAAATGGGTTTTTCAGTGTATAGTACAGTTTGTTAAGCAAAATAAAATAATATATACAATAACACTAGTTTTACATACATATAGATTA
>NW_017292800.1:0-374 GCF_001594075.2 Trachymyrmex cornetzi
AATAAACTATGTGCATAATTATGAAAGTTGTACGCAATATTCTTTGCTACATAAGATTCGAATTGCTTACTCAGGCTTAAAAAATGAACGTATTTATCACGAGATAGTATCTTACAAAAAATTACTGGCCCAGTGTATAATAATAATTGCCTTAATTCGGTGGCTTTAAACCGATCAACCTCATCTAATCTTCTTGGTTTTCTAGCAAATTCCTTGGGTAGGAATGATGCCATTGACAATAAATGAGTTGAACTACGAACTATCTGAGTTGTAGTCAAACGAACATTTTGTTTACCTTTAATCCAAAATTGCAATAATCTTTTCATTACTCCTAAGAGTACAAGGTGCATGTAATCTAAGGGAAATTGAGTGAT
>NW_017292801.1:0-374 GCF_001594075.2 Trachymyrmex cornetzi
TAGCCTCCGTACCGCTTTCTGTATACCGCGATCTTCGGCCGCCGTCTGCGCCCATATTGGCGCACCATAAAGGACAACCGACATGACGATCGCGGCGTAGGTTCTTCTCCTACGCTCGCCAGGGCCCCCCACATTGGCCATCAGTCTGGCGAGGGATGTCGCCATCCCCCACGCCTTCGGTACCAGCGTGTTAAAGTGGTCCCGAAAGGTCCACCGCGAGTCCAGGGTTAGACCCAGGTACTTCACGGTGGAGCCGATCGGAACCACCGTCCCGCCTATTCTAACCACGGCCCCTCGCGGAATATCTTCCCTCATGAAGGCGATAGCCTCCGTCTTGGCTATCGAGACCTTCAAGCCCAGCCTCTCAATAGCAC
>NW_017292802.1:0-374 GCF_001594075.2 Trachymyrmex cornetzi
TAGCCTCCGTACCGCTTTCTGTATACCGCGATCTTCGGCCGCCGTCTGCGCCCATATTGGCGCGCCATAAAGGACAACCGACATGATGATCGCGGCGTAGGTTCTTCTCCTACGCTCGCCAGGGCCCCCCACGTTGGCCATCAGTCTGGCGAGGGATGTCGCCATCCCCCACGCCTTCGGTACCAACGCGTTAAAGTGGTCCCGAAAGGTCCACCGCGAGTCCAGGGTTAAACCCAGGTACTTCACGGTGGAGCCGATCGGAACCACCGTCCCGCCTATTCTAACCACGGCCCCCCGCGGAATATCCTCCATCATGAAGGCGATAGCCTCCGTCTTGGCTATCGAGACCTTCAAGCCCAGCCTCTCAATAGCAC
>NW_017292803.1:0-374 GCF_001594075.2 Trachymyrmex cornetzi
AATCGTTTCAGACAGAGGCACCGCCTTTACTTCTAAAGAATTTGCAGAATTTGTTTCATCTCGCAACATATATCATAGACAAATCGCAGTCGCAGCGCCATGGCCTAACGGCCTGGTAGAAAGGATCAATCGATTTCTTAAATCTTGTCTGCGTAAAATAACAGAAGACAAAACTTCTTGGTCTACAAATTTAAATACTATACAATATGTTATTAATAATACTTACCATACAGCTTTAAAAATGTCACCCTCAAAGTTATTTCTTGGATATGAACCGCGTAATCATGCTGACAATGCCTTAATTGAAACTTTAAACTCAATAGCTCAATCTATCTTACCGTTAGAAGAACAACGTGACATAGATCAGAAAATAG
>NW_017292804.1:0-374 GCF_001594075.2 Trachymyrmex cornetzi
TTGACGCGATGCGCCAAATCATTGAGCTGTCGCGCGAACCATGCTATACAGTTTTCGTCGCGACGGAAGTGATATGATGACAACGAGTTGTTGTACGAGCATCGCACGCAGTATCCTATGCTGAATACTTCATGCCGCTGATACTCGTACTACGACGCATCTTCCTTGTCGGGCTCCGTCTTCCGTAAGACGCACTCCAGGTCGGCGTATACTATGAACGGTATACGTTCCTAGTTGCAGTGGTTGCCAAATTGAAGCTACCTGTCGTTTACGTTCGGCAGGCGTATGGCGCAGTCGTTCATTTTTTGGCGATCCACTTCGTGCGTCTGCAATTTTTCACTCGATCCGAAATAGTGAAGACATCTGTAAATAGA
>NW_017292805.1:0-374 GCF_001594075.2 Trachymyrmex cornetzi
CACGGACTCGGATTTCTCAGCCAGAATGTGTCTACCAACATCCCTCCGGGACGATTTTCTCTGGTGGCAAAAAATATTAGCTGATCCGGAACAAGCAAATATAATTCGATCAGGTCACTTCGCCCTTGAGATATTTTCAGATGCTTCTCTAAACGGATGGGGCGTTGCTTGTGGCACACAACGTTCGCACGGCTGGTAGGCATTAGAAGAGAGAGATCTTCATATTAACGCCCTGGAACTTAAGGCAGCCTTCTTTGGCCTGAAATGCTTTGCAACAAGCTGGAGAGATGTAAACATCCTACTTCGCATCAACAACACAACAGCGATTTCTTACATAAACCGATATGGGTCGGTGAAATTCCCTCACCTCTCAG
>NW_017292806.1:0-374 GCF_001594075.2 Trachymyrmex cornetzi
AAAAATTGTTAATATATTTCGATTCAAAATCGTTTGTAGTTGTTTGTAGTGATTTGTGTAAATGTTACGGAAACTTATGATGAGGCAGTGAAAAAGTTGAAAATTTTGGAATCTAAAAGTCATGCCTTTTCAACCGACTGCGACGAGCATGCTGAAGAGAGAGCAGTGCAAGTGAAGAAAAGTTATGAAATGAAAAAAATTATCGAGCAACCCAACAAAATTAAGGAGCTATTAAATGTCCCTCAGCTTAATAGTAGCAGTAGTAATAGCGATGAAGAATCCATGGCAAAACACAGTGATTGTAATTTATATTTTAATTATATTATAGGTGCGTTCGGGAAGACGCTATTAGCGCTATAAGCGTCATTCTATTT
>NW_017292807.1:0-374 GCF_001594075.2 Trachymyrmex cornetzi
TATTACAATTAGATGAAATATTCAAAGAATTTATAACTATTCTTTTAACTCGTAATGCAGAGGTAGCCCAAGTAAGCATAACAAGGCTATATAAATTTCAAAAAGAAATTGATATAATTAACGAGATGGAGGATAATGAAGAAGATCAGGATTTTGAATATGAAACTGAATGAAAGACCAATTTTTACTGCTCCTCCCTTTTTCGCAAGATTTAATAATAAATATGTAAAATATGTAAAAGAAGAATTACAAACAGATGATGGTGTTACTAATGAATATTACAATCCTGAATATATTACATACAAATTGTACGCAGAATATATTACATACAAATTGATGCCATTTGCTCCAATGTGGACGAGAATTCTCTTATC
>NW_017292808.1:0-374 GCF_001594075.2 Trachymyrmex cornetzi
TTTGGGCATGCCGTGTGAGTAGACGGCTAATTGAGTCACTCCCTATAAAAACAGGGTAAGGTCCTCCCGCCTGGACTCGGAATTGTTTCGATAGGGCTGGAATTTTTCCGGGTCGGTTCCCCTGGTGAGGGTTGGGATGGATGGTGGATGGGCGCCTATGCTGGTATGGGATATGCTCCCGAGGACAGCAAGTGGGGGGAGTTCATCTCTCCAGGCGTCACATTCAATATCTACTACAGGTTAGAGATCGCTTCGTAGCATACGCCGACGATGTAATTATATTGGTAAGCGGAAACTCCCGAAGGGAGATAGAGGTCGAAAGCCAGGTACTGGTAGACCAGATTGTTGAATGGTGTAAATCGGCCAAACTTCAA
>NW_017292809.1:0-374 GCF_001594075.2 Trachymyrmex cornetzi
ATGTTTACGACTAGAAGGCCACTTTTCCTTGCACACGTGTCGCGCGTTCGTTTCTCCGGTGAGAACAAAGCCTTTCTAGAATCTACGGAAATCCGCCACGTGTTGCACGTCCGTCTCTCCGGCGAAGACGAAACCTCTCTAGAAGTTTCAAGGAAACAATAGGACGATAAACTACGTTCGTCTCTCTGAGTTATAATTATTATTAACACATGTGTCCCCCGTCCTTCGAACACTATTTTAGCGGAGTTTCGGAGACACTACCGTATCAAAATTGGTTGGACTCAGCCTTATGCTGTAGCGCTCTATTTTATAAATACGAATTATTAAGTAATAATTTCATTTGCGACTGCTGCTACGAAAGTAAGACCCCGTTA
>NW_017292810.1:0-374 GCF_001594075.2 Trachymyrmex cornetzi
GTTCTGATTGGTTGCTCAAACGCTTCGAAGCGTTTGTAGCGTCAAGTGGACCGCAGCCTAAATAATATAGCCGGTAAAGATAAGCGAACAGCGTAAGCGCTCACAGCGCGCAAAGCGAACGCGCTGATGCGAGCGAAATAAAGGGGACAAACGAGCGATGCGAGCGCGTACAGCGCTATGAGTAAACGCGCAGACGCGAGCGCAATAGAGGGGATGAGCCATAGGAATAAGAAGGCGAGCGAGCGAAAACGCAGGAGAGACGTTCTCAGGCCTTAGAGCAGTGATATTAGGAGACAAGGATTGAGTAGCGAAAAGTAGATAGCGCGCGGATGAGTGGGACATTATTCGGGGGCGTTATCGAGTTTCGTCGTCGG
>NW_017292811.1:0-374 GCF_001594075.2 Trachymyrmex cornetzi
TTCATGTACTCTTGTTTTTAATTGTCTCTTAGTCTGGCCTACATAGCTTGCTTCGCAATTTTCACACGATATTTTGTAAATTACATTTTGGTTCTGTGTATGTTCAAGTTTATCTTTACTCCTTTTTATGTATTTTTTAAGTGTATTAGGAATGGTGTATGCCAATTTACAATCAACAACATTAGCTATAGGTTTGCATTTTTCAGATACAAAATCGACAAATGGAGTAGCAAAAAATTTTTCCAAAGTAGAATTATTATTGTTTCTATTAATATTGTTAATATGGTATTTTAATCTATTTTGAGTTGTCGAAAAAATAAATTGAAGAGGGTATCCATTATTCAAAAAAATGTTAACGGCGTCAATTAAATTTT
>NW_017292812.1:0-374 GCF_001594075.2 Trachymyrmex cornetzi
GGCTACAGCTAATTCTGATTAGCTAAAATTGCATTAGCTACTATAGCTATGAAATTTGCTAATATATACAAAGGATTTGCTGCTGTAACTAATATCAGGACATGATAGCAAAGAATGTCTGTTACAGATCAATTTATTTAGCAGCATGAAGTTAGTTGTCATAGTTATCGGATATGTCTGTGTAAAAGAAAATTGTCTCTGCCACAGCTAAATATGGTTTGCTGAAACTGTACTTGCTATCAAATGTTTGTCTGCTACACAGAAAACGTTTGGTGCAATGATCAATACATCGACATATAATCGCAAAATGCTTGTCCATTACAATGATAATATTTAGGCCTCACAGCTAATGGAAATTAGATCTCGCAGACACG
>NW_017292813.1:0-374 GCF_001594075.2 Trachymyrmex cornetzi
TTTTTTCTAGAGTACCTGTACCTGTACCTAGGTATTGAAAATAGAGTACCTTGCACAACACTGACAGTGATGCGAATTCCGGGGCACTTGCAGCACGCGATCAGCGCCACCGGTCGGCAGCCTGCCGCAACCGATAACAACACAAGCATGTGTGTCCGTGTGACTTGGTTAGTTAGAAGCGTGCCGACTATGACTGCGTTCCACTTAACGCTCGTAATGCTCACGAGCATTGTTTGTCCTTGTTTAACATTTAATAAAGGATAAGGATGAAATAATTCCACGAGCGTTATGAGCGTTAAGTGGAACGCAGCCTATATCGCTCTGTCCTTTTCGCACTACGTTCTTATTGCTTACCTTGTCGGCGCGCCGAGAGC
>NW_017292814.1:0-375 GCF_001594075.2 Trachymyrmex cornetzi
CTCCCTCACAGCGCCATCGCGAACCGTTAACGTACGGTACGCGTGGGCTACTGTGAGGACGTCAGCGAGGTCCGAGAGCGGCAGGAGTCCACACCCTCCCAAACGAGGGGGCATATAGACTCCCTCCGCACTGGCTCGCTGAGGGAGGTTCAGCCAGGATTGGACTGTTCGTCGGATGTTCAAGTCGACGGCCTTGAGTGGACCCTTGAACACTCTGGCCCCCCGCAGCAGAAAGTCCAATCTGGGTAGGATGAAGGTCCCCAGAAGTTCTATCTTCTGCTACGGGGCGAGTAGTGAACGGTCCACCTCACACAGGTCCGAGACGATGTCCCCGACAGCGGCGTAAGGCGTCTGGTCCACCGAGAACCCGGTTGG
>NW_017292815.1:0-375 GCF_001594075.2 Trachymyrmex cornetzi
AAGAAATAATCAAATATTAACAGTTTTTTAGTTTATTGAACCACACCTGTATTTTGATCATTTTTATTAATACATTTTTTCTTTTGAATGTTAGATTGTAATTTGTTATGTCTTGGTGTAGATTCATATTTTGAAGATTCATCGGTGTCAGAATTATTTGTTGATTCTTCTAAAAAGAAATAATATAAATATTAGATAATGTAACACTTATGTAACCAATTTCTATGTTTTATTGCATATACAAACATAAAATATATTTTTAATATATACAATTATTCATTATTTATTTCATTTATTGTATAATTATTTATTTATTATAAAAATACAGAAAATTCTAAAATGACATATAATTACCACTGGATGAAGAATTGTTTT
>NW_017292816.1:0-375 GCF_001594075.2 Trachymyrmex cornetzi
GCTATATAGATACAGATCTGAAAATAATTTTGTTGGACCATCAAAATAATTGCGGAAGAATTTTAAGCAGTGCAACAAAAAGTTTTGATATTCTAACAACCAATTGCGCCTATCCTACATAATTATTTATCAATTAATGTAAAAAAAATATATAGTTATTTTTTAAAAATGTAATATGCATATTGTATAATTTTTTTAGAAGCAACTACGTATTTTTTAAATATTATTTTGATATATCTCATTATTCTGTGCATAAAAGTATTAAAGCGCATTTATCAAAACTGAAGATAAATATATTTAATTTTCAGTTCAGTTAAAATGATTAGACCCAAAGTAGCAACTTTAAAATGTTGCTACAGATAAATCTCCATTTTT
>NW_017292817.1:0-375 GCF_001594075.2 Trachymyrmex cornetzi
TTTCGGAATGATAAGAGAGCGTATCCGTTATATGTACAGTGTATTTACAGTCTTATATACAAGGTATATGGTTGACCCTGAAAAGGGTCGATTATGGTATTTTATGTGGCCCTGAAAAGGGCCGTTTGGTACGGCACGGATTACGTCGCCAGTCGCTCCCGGTACTCTAACGCTGGCAGGCAGCGCGTCTTCCTAGCCGGCCCCCACGGCTCGTTGTTGTTGACGTCGAGAGCCTTCCAGGCTGGTGGTGTTCCCGGCGGCATGTGTGGCGACGGGGGTTGCCGGTTCGTCCTGGGGGGCGTCTCCCAATCGTCCCTCGCTGTCTGCGTGTCCGTCGAGACCCGTGGCGGCGTCTCCGGTGACGGGGATACGGCT
>NW_017292818.1:0-375 GCF_001594075.2 Trachymyrmex cornetzi
ATATGAATCATTACAATATATTTACGGTTCATATTGATTACAAATATGATGATCATGAAAAAAGTGCGTTATACAGAGAGACTTTTTGCACTATGCGCAAGTAATTACAACTATTTCGCCACAAATATCGCATGTTGGTTTCGAATGTTTTTTAAAATAAAAATCGACCGGTGTGTCAAATTCAACTGGCCTATGTTCCAAATATCCACTCAGGGCCGCCGTAAGCGGGCGTGCAAAGTGTGCACTGCATGCGGGCGGCACGAGTAAGGAGGCGGCATTGCCGCCCTCTGCTCGTGCCGCCGAGCGCCGCAAGCAAGCAACTGTTTCGTATCCTGTCGCGCAATTGTTTAGGATTTCCCGATTCCTCGTGCAGTA
>NW_017292819.1:0-375 GCF_001594075.2 Trachymyrmex cornetzi
TCAAACGTATAATTGGTTAAAGCGGTAGAAGTGCCTCAGAACGCGGCAATTCAAACATGGGGATATAAACTAATATACCAGTCAGATTAATACAATTTATTGAAAAATGTTGCAAATGTAAATTCTTTATTATTTATTAAAAACTGTAAATGAAATTAATTTTTTTAAGTATTTTATATTCTCTGCGAGTTCGCAAATTTAAAAAAGTTTGAAGTAAGATAAAGTACTTAAAAAAATTTTGATTGTTGCTGCGTAGCACTCACTGACATCTCCAGTGAACTGAATCTGTGTCTACAGAGATCTCTAAATGCTTGTATCCGGTTCATTTTCAGGGTGAAACGTGATGAACATATTACCCCTTACTTCGAACGACTG
>NW_017292820.1:0-375 GCF_001594075.2 Trachymyrmex cornetzi
ACTCCCGGCCGAGGTAATATTTTTTGCAATAAGAATTAATTATTTACAGATTTTAATATGTTACTCAGCATTATTAAGATCGTTCGAAGATGCGAGAAAGCAAATTGTTAAATCTCTAGTCAATT
This sequence comes from Trachymyrmex cornetzi, assembly GCF_001594075.2. NCBI lineage: Eukaryota > Metazoa > Arthropoda > Insecta > Hymenoptera > Formicidae > Trachymyrmex > Trachymyrmex cornetzi. Next base: position 126 of record NW_017292820.1, read on the forward strand.
GTAATATTAATGCGATAGTTTAGTAGAGTTAGCGTTTCAAGACCAAAAAATTTCGGCGCACGTTCCAAAGGATTACATACATAGTATATAAATTCACACGAAATCGTACAAGTATTTAAGATCCAGCTAGACCGTTTAAGGCATTGATTTCTATAGTTTTAATTATCGTTAACTTCTTAGAGTTATTAAACGCGAGATAATCATCACCGATTGTGAATGCAATGCTGGATAACAATAAGCAGACGGCCCA
>NW_017292821.1:0-375 GCF_001594075.2 Trachymyrmex cornetzi
TGTATTAATTACCTAATCCTTCATTATTCGCGTGGGAAATTCGGGATACAGCTTTATAAATTCTTCAAATGTATGAATGTTGTATGTATTTATACATTTATACATTCACCGAAAGAACGTTTTTGATAAAGCGTCTAAAAATTTAGTTAAATACAGATCTGAAAGTAAACTTTGTTAATCTACCAAAATAATTATGTAGGATACTCAAACTGATTGCTGGAATGTCAAAATTTTTTGCAGTATTGCTTGTCATGTTTGAGTTTTCTACATAATTATTTTAAAAGTCCAACAAAATTATTTTTAAATCTGTATGTACCTATAAATTTTTAGATACTTTAGCAAAATCTTTCTTTCCGTGTTATTATATATGTATGA
>NW_017292822.1:0-375 GCF_001594075.2 Trachymyrmex cornetzi
TCGCCTACCTTACTCCAGCCTTTACCGAGCGCCTCCCCAGGCGAGGAAGGCTATCCTCTATCCTCTTGGACGACCGCGCTTCAACGAGAGCGTTGTCATCCAAGTATATTCCTCGTGGAAGCTCCGACAAGCGCTTTAACCGGCGTCGAGGATTCCTATCCTCCCCTCCAAGCACTCATTCTTCGTCTTCTCTTTTTCGGGTATATAGATGCCCAAAAGGAAGCGTATCTGAAGCAAGAGGGGAGGGTGGCGGGTGCATCTTCGCGCCCTTAAGAAGGCACTCCACGAATCCGGGGAGTTTGACCCCTCCAGATACTGGGCCGATGCCCATTCCACCGCCGACAACAACGCCGCGAGTCCACCGGAACCAAAAGA
>NW_017292823.1:0-376 GCF_001594075.2 Trachymyrmex cornetzi
CCTCTTCGTCTTCTTCATCTTCAATGTTTTCAATTACAGACATCATTGTTGATAAAGATAATGTTATACCTTCGTTATTTTCTTTGCAATTAGTGAAAAGAGAATGCTTGGATGTGAAATTTGATACTAAAAGCGTTTTGAAGCAAGCACAGAACTGATATGAAGTGGGATTATTATTTCTGTGTCCCTGATCTCTTATTAGGCTGAAAAAGTTCTCAAGAACATCCTGATTGAGCAATTTTAAATTAAATGACGAAAATCCACATGTTTGCAGTGCTTCCCACAAAAGTTTTGCGCCTTTTATTGTCCAAACCCAATTAATCAAACATTTGGTATTATGTCGTATATATTTATGGCTTGCATTGTCGACAAAATC
>NW_017292824.1:0-376 GCF_001594075.2 Trachymyrmex cornetzi
TGTCTTGAATTTTTTTCTAATAAAGATAAGAGCCTTTCTCTTTGATTATAATTTTCTTGATGATGCCTTTCTCTTTGTTCTATTAGTTCTTCCATCCAGGCAGATGTTTTTGATTTTCTTTTTCTTGTTTGTCTATTCTTTAAAACATTAGTTGATGTTATATTTAATACATTTTGTTCGTTTTCACATTGTTCCTCATCAGATAAATGTAAAACATTTTCATTTATTGTAAAACCACGTATATTAGATGCAATGGACAACGGTGCAACTACAGGATTTTTTCCTAACATATCATTAATAATATCAAAATATTCCCAAGTCTGTTTTGCTGTACCAGTTTGTTTCTTTGCATCTTTAATTATTTTGTACTTTTTTT
>NW_017292825.1:0-376 GCF_001594075.2 Trachymyrmex cornetzi
TAAGGCCATTATACACACTGATTTAATTTGTGTAAAAGTAAAATGTAAAAATTTGGAATTATATAAAATGCATATTTTACTTAACAGCACAATTAAATATATTGAGGATTTCATGGCTTAATTTGCTTTTATATTTATTTTAAACACATATGTTTACATTAATTTGTGTACGATGCCTTTAATGTGCATCAGTGCGCACTGAGTGTCTCCAATCAAATTCGTTAATAGATACTCGGATATAGTGGAACAATCTGTAAAATTTTTATTAAATTCTTAATATTTTTTGAAAACAGATACTAAAATTTTTTAATAGTTCTTATACTAAATAAATATATGTTCACATTTAATAAATATTTAGCTAGTATTATACAAATAA
>NW_017292826.1:0-376 GCF_001594075.2 Trachymyrmex cornetzi
TTTTGTTTATTTGAATATACGAATACATTTCTAAATATAACGTTTCAGTTTTTTTTATAGCTACAGCCTATAATTGATACTTAATAGTATTAACCCTTCGTGAACCAGGTGGAAAATCAACATGGATCATATGTGGGTATATCTCATACTCCACACGTATAACACTTCATTATAAATATACTATAATTTAATTACTCACTGTCACTTTTACCGACAGATTGGTAACATAATTGATACAATTTATTTAAAATAAAAATATGAAATAGGTTCCAGAAAATTATTTAAAAAATTCACGATCGTTAAAAACTTATATAACTTATTTAAAATAAAAAATATAAAATAAGTTCCAAAAACTTATTTAAAGTATTAAATAAGA
>NW_017292827.1:0-376 GCF_001594075.2 Trachymyrmex cornetzi
TGCGTTATATATTGTAAAAGCGTATAAGACTAGAATAATGATTTCAGATTTGTAAGACATGCGTTTAAGTTAAATTTAAAAGTAGATTTAAAATTAAAATTATAATCTTAATTATAATTGTGATTGAAATGTTAATGTGTTAATTAATGTTAATTAAACAGTAAACATTGTTTATTTCTTTTATGTAACATTTACTTGTTATATTTTGAGTTCTAGCAGCGCGCCAAGTATTTTTACGTAAAAAATTTTATTTGAATATAAAATTTTCTCATTTTGTGATGCTTCGTCTTTAATTTTTTGAGATTAAATGTTATATTCCATTGCAAATATAAAAGACCCTTGAATAGAAAGATAAAGGTACGTATCATTTTGTCTC
>NW_017292828.1:0-376 GCF_001594075.2 Trachymyrmex cornetzi
CCGTGACGAAAATAATCTGCCGCGATCATGTGTCGGATTTTCAACGTTCACGACAAACGAACGGTTCGTCGATCACGAATACCCCAATAACAATTTATTTACGATACATTAACTCCATTGGCGTTATTTGCACTTTTTGCACTTAATATCTTCGTTTTTTCTTTTATTTATCTCATTTTAAGTGCAAAATTTTTTGAAAATTTCAAGCAATACGGTCAGACTTATTGGTTAAACGTTGCAATGGGGATACATTGGGCTAATATTTAGACCAATATAATACTAGAACTGATCTCAATAAAGACACCAAAAATCAAAATGATTTTATTTTGATACTTAACGATAATAAATAGTCAAATTTTGTAACAAAAAATCATTA
>NW_017292829.1:0-376 GCF_001594075.2 Trachymyrmex cornetzi
TTTTGGTTTTTACGCTGCAACACTTCAAGCACTTCTCTCTTGGAGCGGACAGTCATATTCACCCCTAAGTCACGTCTGCCTAGCTGGCCCCCCCACTTAACCAAATCTTAATGAAAAAGTTATGAAATAATGCGCTATTTATGCGCTACCTATATCCGCAAAAAAAAATTCTTGCGCTCAATCCGTTCGAATGCGAGCATTCGTGAGGAAACGATGAGCAAAAGAATGCAGAAAAAAATATTCGAATTTCTAATATATTAAATTTCGCATAACTTTTGAACTAAGGCTGAGGAAACGAAAATTCCGACGGAGCAATCGTTTGCAAACGACAAGCAAACGAATGTAAAAAAAGAATATTCGATTTTTTAATATTCGG
>NW_017292830.1:0-376 GCF_001594075.2 Trachymyrmex cornetzi
CCCTCTCACCCCCCGCAGAGAACATCACTGGAGGCGGGGGGTCCACGTCCACCAGTGGCAAAGAAGAAATGCGGAGAGGGAGCAGTGAAGAAGTTGCCCGCCAATAAGGAACCACCTATTTCAACCAGGACCAGACGGGCAACTAGCGCACCGGCTGAGAAAAGCGTGGACACGGCAAGACGGGAGCGCGTCTCCCCACATCCTCCTCGTCATATAGAGAATTATATCTCACTATTATCATCGGACGAGGAGGGCACACAATTTCAACCCAGCGGCGTGGGGAGACTAACGTTAAGGAGAAAAAAGGCGACCAGACCACCCCCAAAGATGACATCCAATGAGGGGGTGGTCACGAGATCCAGACGGTCGACCAGCG
>NW_017292831.1:0-376 GCF_001594075.2 Trachymyrmex cornetzi
ATTTAACATATTAGGTGAATTAAGTTGAAAATTTTAAAAAGTAAAATGTGTTAGGAAGTTTTATGGGTCTCTGAAACTGAATCTTATGTCACAAGTATGAAATTCAAAATGGCCGATTCAATATGTCGTCCAGATACTTATTTGGTATAATATGAAATAATAAAAAGTTGAAAATTTTAAAAAGTAAAATGGGTTAAGGGGTTTTTGGGCTGAAACTAAATCTTATGTCAAAAATATGAAATTAAAGTTTTCTCTACGTGCCACGTGCAACCATGAGTAGACGAGGCGGTCGTACACAAACGTTTTCTGTTTTACTGACGCATACGTACACTATAGATAGGAGCGGTCTGATGTTTACGTTTTTTCAACAGAGTTG
>NW_017292832.1:0-376 GCF_001594075.2 Trachymyrmex cornetzi
GTGTTGTGTGTGTGTGTGTGTGTGTGTGTGTGTGTGTGTGTGTGTGTGTGTGTGTGTAATATTTGTTAATGTTAGCATATTAGTCAATGGCGCCTGGATCGCCTTTACTCAATTATCGATCGGTGTATTGCGCTATAAAGTCTTTGCATAATTTGCCATCTTCTTTTAATGAGGTTTATCGACTGACCATGAGAACTTCTCGTCTTAATAAGAATTTTCCACCTGCATGGAGTTAGTAATCGATTTCGTCAAAGAAGATCGCGTTTGCAAACAGTTATTACATGACTTGACAGAGAACTGAAATAGCTTTGATATTTATTATATTTATTTACTATTTTTAAATCTATTAAAATTTAGTACTTTTTAATCTATTCTA
>NW_017292833.1:0-376 GCF_001594075.2 Trachymyrmex cornetzi
CGAATAATCATAAAAATCGTAGAACTGCATCTCGGAGCGGACGAACTGGTCCGAACAGCTAGCATTAAAATAAATTAAAAAATTATTAAAAACGTATATTGTTACTTATATCACGTTCAAACTCTGACCATCTATCTGGTCTATTTGGAGAGAGGGAATGAGGTTGAGAGAGTATGGAAGAACATTAAAATAAAAATACTTTGTCTCGTAGGAATATACATAGAAGCAAATTTTACGAGTCAAACGCACCTTTTATCAGGAATATAGGTCAACGTCCTTATGATACCTTTTTTCTAAGAGTTGTGCGATTATCGGTCTTTTATCTTTTTATCACACTGAGTCAACAGTTTAATTACAGAATGATAAAATAAACGGT
>NW_017292834.1:0-377 GCF_001594075.2 Trachymyrmex cornetzi
GGTTTCTGATAGGTTGAAATCTTAATATCTAATTCTTGTTCCTCTATTGTGCGCAGGCCCATATTTACCGAATGTTAAACAAGGATGACATGACACCCAGAGAACGTCTCGATGGGAATCTGATAGGCCTACAATAAGCCATTATAGTCATAAACCAGAAGTCAGAAGTTAAAAAATGACGACTGTGATTGGTCAATTTTTAGTTTCTGACTTCTAATTTATGACTAATGGCTTATACTGGATTTACACTGCATCTGGATTTTGCTTCGTATCATCGGAATCCTGTTTTCTGATGGGTTGCAGAGCGCCGTACGACGCAAATTGGATGCAGTGTGAATCCAGCATTATTGTAGGAGGCCCATGAACATCAGCCAGAA
>NW_017292835.1:0-377 GCF_001594075.2 Trachymyrmex cornetzi
CTTAGTTCACGATTAACTCAAACCAACGCCGATTAACAATTACTTTCATCATGGTTAAGTAGGGACGCAGAGATAGAAGTATATCATGAAGATATAAGACGTTTGTTCGCGTCGCTTGCACCAACATGCTCCTACTTCCTCTAACCATAGCTCCTACTCACTCTACGAGCGCGTTAGAGTGAGTAGGAGCTATGGTTGGAGGAAGTAGGAGCATGTTGTAGTATGCAATGCGTACAAACTTAGGTTTAAGAACAATATACAGACTTGCTGTTGGCAATATGGACTTTTAAAACGAATTACGATTAAAATTGGAACGAAAGTTATGATAAGACGTAATATTGATGCTAGTTTGGGTCTTGTAAATGGTACAATTGCTA
>NW_017292836.1:0-377 GCF_001594075.2 Trachymyrmex cornetzi
AAGGCAGCAATATATGTATAAGAATTATTAATTTATCAAACTATATCAAATAAATATAAATTTTATAATAATAGGCAAAACCGGAAACGATTATTTATTTTACCTTAGTAATCTGCTTAAAACTACTTGCAGATTCAGAATGCCCGAGAATAGATTTTACGGAGTGAAATTTAGTAAACATAAAATTTAGTAGTACACAAGTTTCCGAGATTTACCATATTTCTTTGGAAAGTCACACGCCTCGAAGCAAGGAGGAGGTGGGATGAAAGACACTTCGCATGGAAGTCGTGCGCTCCTAAACAAGAGGGAGGTGGGGTGAAAGTCGCTTTGCGTGGAAGTCGTACGCTCCTAAGCAGGGGGGGGGGAGATGGAATGGG
>NW_017292837.1:0-377 GCF_001594075.2 Trachymyrmex cornetzi
TTATTTAGTTATGCAATCTTTTGTAACTTTGTTTCTATTTTTCAGTCTTGATTTATGGTCCTGTGTGTGTGACATATCCAATATTTATTAAATTCAACATTAGATATTTCAGACGTGATAAAATATCGAAAATAATTTTTTAAGATTATGTAAAATTATTTTTTTGCTACCTCTGGTCTTATCTTTTTAATTGTTGCGGAATATTATAAAGAAGATATCACAATTTCGATCATATGGTCTACTGACTCGAGTTACAGTGTTAGGTGAGAGAGATTTTTATGAAGGAAGTTTGAAATTAATTCCTGAAGTAAGATGAAAATATGCAAATGCTGTGCAAAAGTTTGTTTCTTTTTGAATTAGAAAACAATTTTTTAATA
>NW_017292838.1:0-377 GCF_001594075.2 Trachymyrmex cornetzi
CTTTATGCAACTTTGGCAACGATTTAAACAATGTTTTGCGTGATCGTTTTGTTAGTGGATTATTGTCCGGAAAAATTTTAGATAGATTATGTGAAGAAGCGGAAACAAAAATAATCCAAGAATTATTGGAATTAGCACTAAAAAAGGAGACTGCTTTAAGTGAGATGTCTGCTTCCATCCACAAACTAAATACCAAACAAAAATTCCAAAATAGACACAAAAAGAACACCGCAACTGCATCTGCAAAAGCCAAACCCAAAGGAGACACTTCTTCTTTAACAGGTCAACTCAAATGTTTTGCATGTGGTAATACTAATCATAATTTTTCTAATTGCAGGTATAAAAAGTACAAATGTAAAACATGTAACGAAATGGGA
>NW_017292839.1:0-377 GCF_001594075.2 Trachymyrmex cornetzi
GTGCGCCTCTCTATTTTTGTTATCGTAATAAGAGAAGAGCGCTTTTACTATGCGGGGTTTCGTCGTTGCGTGCGATAGCGAAACGTATCCCGGAAATCGTTATTATCCATCGACGACAACGATCGTGAACTGCAGAAAGCGACGTCGCATTGTTTGTAGCGTGTAGAATGAATTTTGATAAAATGGAAAATTTCCTAACCAAATCTAATTCAATGTAATGTCATGAAAATTCACGAATTATGAAGAGTAGAATTCGTTAAATCGACAAATGAACGAGTTGAGAAATAAAATATTCTTAGGAACAAATCATCACAATAAAAAAGTTTGCGAAAGCCAACACTGGATGGAAATTGTGTAAAAAAATATGTATTTAATTT
>NW_017292840.1:0-377 GCF_001594075.2 Trachymyrmex cornetzi
TCTTTGAATAGCTGTGCAATCCGCAGTCAACGTTCAGTTGCGGTCGCGCATGCATCTATTTCTGTATGAAGAATAAATTTGCGAAATCTTGTTCGTTACATTTCTAATAATTATTATAAACGATTCTTTTGCACATTTCATGCGTGTGTAGCGTATTTATTTTGTATTTGCGAAAAGTAATTTTATGAGAAAGTTATATAGTTATAATAGAAGGAAAAATTAAAGATAATAAATAATGTCAAATCAATTGGACATAAACAAGTTCTTTAATAAGTGCGTGTATAAAGATTGCGAAAATGGACGATTATATCATGGAAAACGTTTATATATCTTTCCATCAAAAACAAATGCCAGGCTTGATTTATGGATACGCAATA
>NW_017292841.1:0-377 GCF_001594075.2 Trachymyrmex cornetzi
AGAACCGGCGCGGTTGAAGAAAATGGCTGACTCAGAACGGCGTAACACGTGGAGGATATATCCCACTTCTGAAGGCTGTAAGATATACCGAGCGGTAGGAACCTCAGGAAGGAAATCGAAGGATAGAGCCGTGAATAGAGAGGGTAAAAAAGGGTACACCACGAGACGACAGTCTGATATAACGGTACTTTTACTGGCTATGCGCACCGTATATGAGCAGAGCAGAGCACATTCACTCTTGCTTATCAACTAACTCTCTACATGCCCACACGGGCGCGTCATTGTAACGCAAGCGGCCAATCAGGTGACTTGTGGTCTCTGACCAATGAGATCGCGGGGACGCATATCGTGGCGCCATGTCGCTTGAAGGCGCGAAA
>NW_017292842.1:0-377 GCF_001594075.2 Trachymyrmex cornetzi
ACATATGATATTTTATATAAATTTATATCTGATTTTAAAAATAATAATTTAGCTATCTTTGAACTAGGGGATACTGTTGTAAATATTTTAGAGAATCACAGTAATATTTTAGAGAGAGTTTTAGTAACTAATAACAATGTTAGAGAAGTTTTTATATCTGTAAAGGAAGAATATTTAAATAAATTAAATGTTTCTGTAATAAATATTACACAATTACCTATGTTAGTTATACCTAATGCTCCAACTATAGATAATAAATATTTTCCTTATATCCAAGGTGAAATTAGTCATATTTATAATACATTTGATAGTGTTGTAAAAAATAAACATAGTATTAGAGATAAGGTTGAAAATCAACAAGTTCTGAATCAAAGTAT
>NW_017292843.1:0-377 GCF_001594075.2 Trachymyrmex cornetzi
TAAATAATTTGTTGAAGAAAAATACAATTTTTAATTGGTCTAAAGAATGCGAAGCCGCTTTTAATAAAGTAAAAGTAGAATTTGGAAGTAAAAAAATTTTAGTTGCTTTTAATCCTAAGTTGCCACTAGTACTTGCAGTAGATGCTAGCCCGTACGGTGTAGGAGCCGTCTTGTCTCACGCGTATTCTGATGGTACAGAGCGCGTAATCCAATACGCATCGAATACGCTAACAGAAACACAAAAGAAATACGCTCAAATAGATAAAGAAGCGTTGGCAATAGTATTCGGAATTAAAAAATTTCATCAATTCTTATATGGGAATCGTTTCACTTTATTAACAGACAATAAACCACTTGCTCAAATTTTAAATCCTAAA
>NW_017292844.1:0-377 GCF_001594075.2 Trachymyrmex cornetzi
AGGGTTAGGATTTAAGTAATCATTAAGCTTTAAGTGTATATATTGGGTTTATTATAATAGATATATATGTGTATTTACATGTATATAGAATGTAATGCGGAGATGTATATAGTATATATATAATGTATAAGGCGAAGAACCCGCTGCAGCGGTAGCGAGCTCAAGACTCGGAAGGCAGGGCGGCACTCTGACGTTATGCTAGAGTGCGGTTCCGGAGTGTCCCCCAATGCCTACGTGCGGTAGTACGATAAGGGGGGAGTTTTTAGTCGGTAGGCGGCCGTCTCGGTGTGTCCTTGGAGTACCTTGTACTCCGGGGATCACGAGAGGGTTGAATCCGGCACTCCCGACGGTACGGGCCGTCGGGGGGCTTCCCCTTC
>NW_017292845.1:0-378 GCF_001594075.2 Trachymyrmex cornetzi
TGCACCCAAGCATTCACCACCAGGTTTGCTCCGGTGGGCGGTCGTTCTTCATGAACTACCGCCCATTGCACACTGGGCGTCACTGGTGGAGACGCGGCCCAAGGGCAGCGCCTCGTGCTGTCGTGGGGCGGGCGGGGTGCTGTCTGAGGGTTGTGGGGGAGTGCGCGGGACTGCTCGGTTCTGCCGTGGCGGGACCGTGCACTTTCGGAGAGGATAGAGAGGGCGCCTCTGTGGGGCGCCTGGTGGGGTGGCCCGTTCTTCCGGGCGACTGCTCGCACGGGCGGCCGCTGGTCTGCGGCAATGCGGACTGGTATGGTTTGCCCCCGCTGGATGCCAACGAGGGGGGCTGGTCACCATCGTCCGCCCGCGCGGTCGTCT
>NW_017292846.1:0-378 GCF_001594075.2 Trachymyrmex cornetzi
GAGTGGATATCTAGGAAACTGCATACACTTCTATAAGGGATATAAAGTAAAAGAAAATTATGAAATGCACTAGAGAATGGCATCGAAGGTGCCATATGAAGACATAGTGTTATGTAACATTTTTCTTTTTTTTTTATATAAATAAACGGAGTCGTGCAAAATCTAAAGTAAATGATAGAGATGTGCGTTAAAAGTAATTTAGAAATATAGGGATACCTAAAGTATACGCTTCTTTTTATTTATAACTTTTAAATGTATGTCTTCATGACATTATATTATATAAATTGTTGGAAAATGTACAACGTCATTTAAACGTCGTGAAAGAAATATCAGTTGAAAGAAAAATTATGCTAACTAGTCCAACGCGGTTCTGCCAGC
>NW_017292847.1:0-378 GCF_001594075.2 Trachymyrmex cornetzi
AAATAATTAATTCTTATTGCAAAAAATATTACCTCGGCCGGGAGTCGAACCCGGATCTCTTGCTTTCTGGGCGAGCATCGTAAGCCTTTAGACCACCGAGGCCTTAGTAATATTCATCGCAATAATTGGCATATAAAGGAACGACGTCTATTTAGGCGACGTAAAAACATTTAAGATCCAGATAACAATTAATTATTTACAGATTTTAATATGCCATTTTAATATAAATTCACACAGAATCATACTGTATTTAAGATCCAGTTAGACCGGTTAAGGCATTGATTTCTATAGTTTCTACTATCGCATATACGGTTTTTTAAGGCCCCTGAGTAGTCGCGGCGGCCATGTTGGAATCGTGACGTCAGAAGCGAGGAATGA
>NW_017292848.1:0-378 GCF_001594075.2 Trachymyrmex cornetzi
CGGCGATTTCGCCTGTCACGCGAAAAAGGCCGCCATGTCCTCTCTCAGGTTTCTCTCTGGTAGAAGTCAAGAAATATTATTTTATTTCTAAATATATATTATGTAAAAATATTTTCAAACAAAATTTCCTCATTTTACAACTCATTTTCTTCAACAACGATAGGCGCGCAGTTGGTGCAGTTTTGTTCCTTACAATGAAAACATGCTTCGGTACAAAATAATCCGGTTTTTCTACAGCCACAATTTCCGCCGCATCCTGATTTGCATTTGCAAAAGATGATTTTTAATAAATCTTCAGGAGTAGGTTCTTAGTTTATTGGGTTTGGCATTAAAAATTTACCAGGCATCCATCCCCATTCCGTTGGCGATAAATAATTT
>NW_017292849.1:0-378 GCF_001594075.2 Trachymyrmex cornetzi
ATCATTTATTCAATTATATGTCAACAGCCACGGAAATTTATATGGATGGTACATTTTCAGTGAGTAATGCTTTAAATATGGTGTCACTTTTTATAAAGCTGATTCTGTATTAGTTGCAACAAGTTTGCGATTGACTAATGTAGAACTAGCCTAAGAGCTATTACAATACAATGAAACTAATACAGAAGGAATACTGAAATTCGTAACGCTTGCTGAAAATTTATTTGTACGTTTAGGTTGTTCCCAGAAAGCCGCCCTTTGTGCAATTATATACTATTCATATACGATATATGGACACGGTAAGCTAAATTGTAAAATGCTATAATATTTACAAAATTGATACCTATGTCTCTGTGACATATTTTTAGAAATGATTAA
>NW_017292850.1:0-378 GCF_001594075.2 Trachymyrmex cornetzi
AGGCCCGGGAGCTCCCGGCGGATTCTCGCAGGCTGCTTAGCGCTCCCCCCCTCCTGCGGGAGGGAAGGTAGTCACGCTGATTGGCTTCCGCATGTCACGGCATCCGCGCGTGCCGTGCAGGCCCCTGCACTTCCTAGCCTGGCGGAGGAGGTCGTGATGGATTTCCTTCTCATTCGTCGGGCCCTAGGATTCCGACGGACGTCCGTCCGGTCCCTCCAGGGCGACCGGGAATTTTGGCCTCCTCCGGTGCTCTGCAAGGGGTGCATGTGAAAGTATGGTTCCCCTTAATTTCGACAGCGGTTACAAGCAATAATATACAACCTGCTAATCCGGGCTCCCGGATATGCGCCTGTCTCTTTGCTCTTCCTCCTTCCTCCT
>NW_017292851.1:0-378 GCF_001594075.2 Trachymyrmex cornetzi
GAGTTACGCTAGACTCTTTTGTTATCTTGTAATTTATATTTTAGATAATTGTTGACGGAAAAATAGACAAAACTGTTATGGCACAAGGATATCTCTCAGTATTACTGTTTATTATCTTATTGATGAATACTTTTCTCTTTTGTGGAGCAGGAGAACTTGTAACAGAGCAAGTAAGTTATGTACTTACAGCTTGTAGATTATACTTACACGAGAATTGTTTTGAAAGTGATGCACCACATCTTTTTTTTTGGCCAATAATAAAGGTGGAAAAGTGAAATGGTACATATTATACTGCATACTTTAAGTTTGTTGCGTTTTTATGTAAAATTACATGGTATTCTGATAGATAAAGTAGCTGTAATAACTTTTCTAATGGTG
>NW_017292852.1:0-378 GCF_001594075.2 Trachymyrmex cornetzi
TATTGCCTTTCCAAGATCAATATTCTCGGCTCAAGAATCTCGAAATATCGAATGAATAAATATGTTTTTAAAAAATAGATGTACATAGGTGTATTAAGCAATACAATTGGTGTTTTAAGCTTTAAGCCGTAAGAAATCGACCAATTATATTCGAATGCGAGGAGAATAAGCGACTGTGATTTGTCCATTTCTTATGGCTTACAGCTTAAAAACCTATTGTAAATCCGGGCTAACCCTATGTCTATATAGGTTATGCCCCCAGTAACATTTCCCCCTCTTTCTTCTGTTATATAGGAAATAGATCAAATAGATAACCTCTAATAGAAAATATAGAGATAATTTTAATTAAGTTTTGTGGCTTATTTATACTTATATAAA
>NW_017292853.1:0-378 GCF_001594075.2 Trachymyrmex cornetzi
TTGGCCTTTTTGATAGAATACTTTTGTTATCACATCCGGAATATCAAGAAAAGAATATTGAAGAATTAATTAGGATCTTGTTACTAAATGGGTATCCTTTAGACATCATTTTTTCAACTATTAATGATAGAGTCAAAAAAATATCAAAAAGAAAAAATCCTCACGAAAACATTTCAAAACATAAAAATAGTACTGATGATAATAATTCGTTTAAAAAATATTTCACGGTTCCTTATGTAGGGAATATATCGGAAAAATTTAATAACATCGCAAATAAAATAGATCAAAAAGTTGCTTACAAACCTATGAATAGTTTGAATTCGATAATCAGACTTGGTAAAGATCAATTAAATAGAATGGACAACGCAGGGATAGTAT
>NW_017292854.1:0-378 GCF_001594075.2 Trachymyrmex cornetzi
TGCAAAGCTGCTTTCTCTGCTGAACGCAGCCATTAATAATATTACATTTTCCTTGGTAAAGCATTCATAATTATAATTCTTTTAGCATTTCCTAATTCAACTGCGTTATCATGTAAAATGGGTCTTGCTTCTTCTTCATTTCTATATATACCTAATAATTCTATTATATCATTTTGCAAAATACAAATATTGTGCAATACGCAACAGGCCACAATAAATTCTGGAATTTTTTAAATATCTATTAAAGGTAAACAGTCTAAGAGAATCCTAAAACGAACTTTCAGATGACCTATTGCCCGTTCAATTTGCATTCGTGTAGATGACAAACAATAGTTAAAATTTTTTTGTGCATTTGTCAGATGACCATTATCTCTAAAA
>NW_017292855.1:0-378 GCF_001594075.2 Trachymyrmex cornetzi
TACATTGTTATTACATTGTCATACATCGGTTGAACATATTTGATATTATTTTATTATTTCAAACATTTCGTATTAGTTATACAATGTGATGTGAAAAGGCAAGAAGTAAAAAGAGGTTTTTACTAGCGTTGTTTTTTTATATAATCTTTGTTCAATTATTAATCTTTGTTCAGTTATTCGCACTTATTATCGTAGTACATTTCGCGTTTTGCTTTTAGCATCTCAGGCACTTGTTCAATACTTTATTACTTGCATGGTTCTTTTAAACGTAATTAATAATTATTCCCGTGGGGTATTTTTGACTTTCGAACATTGTGTCTCAATTTTTATCATTCCTTTTAATGATTCATATTTAAATAAAGAGAGAGAGAGAGAGAG
>NW_017292856.1:0-378 GCF_001594075.2 Trachymyrmex cornetzi
AGGAAGATAGATTTAGCTTCTTATGAGTCTGATACAGATTTTCAAACAGAAAAACCGGAAAATGTTAAAGGTAATTTTTAAGGTTATTTGTACATTCTATAATGTATGTTTTAAAAATCTTATAAATTATTGAGTTCAATAATTATTTTTCTTTACATCAATATTAGATAATTCGTATTCACTATCATATATTTTAATGCTGATAATTAATGGAAATTTTCAAATTTGAGTAACTAGTCCATTATTCTCAATTTTAAATAGTATTTTAATTAAAACATTCAATTTGTAATGCATTTGGATAATCTTTGGCACAGTAGTATACGATTTAAAATACTGTACGGACATAATTACAGCTTACACACTAAAATGGCGAGAGTC
>NW_017292857.1:0-378 GCF_001594075.2 Trachymyrmex cornetzi
CTAGCTTAATAGAAATGTTTATTAAACTAGCATGCTAACATGAGCACAATCAGTAGAATATATTACTCTAATTTTGATTTTATTGACTTAACCATTTAGCAAGAAATCAGTTTATACTAACTGTTAAAAAAGTTAGAATACCCATTAAACATAGTTTAATAATAAAATGCTTATACTATAATTATACTATAATTTAGTGCTAATTATGTACTTTTAATATACCCAAGTTTAAATTTTGCACTACCCTTCATGCTTGAAATAACCTTTCCGACGCGAAATACCGGATATTTTCTAGATATCCTGTATTGTATTTCTACAAAATATATTCGTGATAATAGATTTCAGGTATTCGTACTGTTATATACGTCATTTCAATAT
>NW_017292858.1:0-379 GCF_001594075.2 Trachymyrmex cornetzi
TCTTCTATCGTAACCCGGGTTGTTGACCCTCTTTTGGCTGGTATTCAGGTGGTTTGTTAAACCGTGCGACGAGTGATGATAACTGCTCCCGTTGTGAGAAGAAGCCTGCTGCGTAGTGCTTGCCGGCCGTGAGCCAGCAGCTTCAGCATAAGATATACGTCCATAATCTTGGTCTTCTGCTTCTAAAAGGTTGAAAGGGTTAGGAGATATAAAGCTGGGTGAACTTGAAGAGTTATATGGTGTTTTAGAGTTTAGCCGTGGAAAATCTTGAGAGTCCAATCCAGAGCCGTAGCGAGTAAAAGAACCTTGGTTGTTGATAATTCTCCTAGCATCCGCTATGGAGATATTTTCGACAGCTGCCAATTTAATGATGTTATCT
>NW_017292859.1:0-379 GCF_001594075.2 Trachymyrmex cornetzi
TTTATCATTTCTAACCGCCACTGCTCCTACTCAATATGTAGTTAATTTAACTAACATAATTAAGTTAAACTGTTCAAGTAAAAAAATGTATTAATTTATTTGACTCAAATTTAGTTCAATATTTACCACATGTACATTAATACGTTAATGTAAACGCACACATTATACGTTAATGTAAACGCTGTTTACTTTAAAATCATGCAATTTAAATACATGAAAGGTTTTGCTGAAACACATAAAAATTTAGCTAGATAAAGATTTGAAAATAATTTTGTTAAAATCATCAAAATAACTATAATAGGGTACTCAAACTGACTGCTAGAATGTCAAAACTTTTCGCAGTACTCCTTTCTTTCGTCATGCTTGAGTTTCGTACAAC
>NW_017292860.1:0-379 GCF_001594075.2 Trachymyrmex cornetzi
ATGCTGTCTAACCATTTACTAATGTTACACTTTATTGCCCATTTGAAGGCTCCACATGGTTTAGGTTTTAACTTTTCCGCGTGTATGGTTGATCGACCAGGTATATTTCCAGTGCTACTAAAGTATGGTTCAAATATCGCGTTCATCAGTACCTGTAAGGCTTTTTGGTACTATCTGTTCGCTTAGGATCGCAATATTGAAAGGTCTTAATTATCCAGATTTATTTGCTTTTGGAATTAGGATTTCTCTAGCTGACTTAAATTTGATTTTACCTTTTCGTATATCGAAAGCGGTTTTGTCATACCATTCAAGCTTTATGTGCTTTAATTTGAGAAATTTGGTTACGGCGCTAACTGTACCCGACTTACTATGGATTAGA
>NW_017292861.1:0-379 GCF_001594075.2 Trachymyrmex cornetzi
AGATACAAGGTATTTATACACAAATACTATCGCCGCCATTAATAGCTCCTGCAGACAGAACGCAGCAACACTTGCCGTGCGGCGGAAGTTGGCGCGATAGCCAATCAACGTCTTGCCATTCAATTGTCGATAATGTCAGCGTTCTTCAATTACCTCCGGGCCTTATCTGTGATAATTTGCTCAGATGCAAATTTGCCCAGGGCAATTTGCGAGAAACTCCAGAAATCTAAATTAAAAAGCAATGAAATTGAGTTTCTAGTTGAATATGTCACCGTAATGGGACCGATCGAAAAGTCTTTAGATTTCCTGCAAAGTGAGGACATTTGCTATTTAGACTACGTAATTCCTACCTTACTTCAAATTAAAAAAACTTTAAATT
>NW_017292862.1:0-379 GCF_001594075.2 Trachymyrmex cornetzi
TTTTTTTATGGATTCACATGATAAATTTGGAGGAATATTTTTATTAGAAGAAATATGATCAAAAAACAATATCCTTTTATTCAAAATTTCTAATGTAAAAAATTGTTTCTCATCTATAAAATAACGTAAAATTTTTGCTAAATCATATCTACATATGCCCTCGAGAATATCATGCATTGGATCAACAGAAACATTATCGATTACATGGAAATTTGATATCGAATTAAATATACATTCTTCTTGAATACCAAAAGACTGATTACGTAAATGAGACAAATAATTTTCTTGTGTTCTTAGTTCACTAATATTTTCAACAGACTGTTTTTTTAAATTAGAAATATCTCCGTAACAAATCCTACAGCAATAATTTGACCTAAAA
>NW_017292863.1:0-379 GCF_001594075.2 Trachymyrmex cornetzi
TGCGGTCCAAGCATTTAATTTATCTCTATGGCTATATTTTTGTTTCCAAAAATCGAAATTGCAGTTGAAGGGTCAAAGATTCGATATTCCAGAAATTCAAGACACTGTAATAACTGTGATTTACCAGTTAAAGATTGATCTATCAATTAAAGATAAAAAGAAAGAATACTCAACAGCGATTCGAAGATTGAAAATAAGAACAAAGTAGTGTCTTGATTGGAAAGGATTCTCTTCTATTTTGTATAATAAACGTGCAAAAATATTTTTCTGATATGTTCTTTACTTTATGCGATTTTCTTCTCAATTTATAAACTATGCTGTATAAATACTTACAATGTTGAATTTGTCCCAGAATTGTCATTTGTGTTGTTCTCACCGT
>NW_017292864.1:0-379 GCF_001594075.2 Trachymyrmex cornetzi
GACTCGCCAGGAGGAGGCAGGCCTCCCTGGCCAGATGAATGGCCATTTTTAACTGGCCACTCAACGACCCCTTCATCGCGGAGACCGACCTCACCCGGGCAGCCTCCGCCTCGGACAGCCAGCTTTCGACCTTGGAGGCGACATCCAGTACGGAGTCCGTCCCCAAGGCCGCGATCTGGCGGTCCACCTCGCGACGTTGGTCAGGGGTGAAGAATGAGGACGGAGGGATGTGGACCCGCCTAATTGGCCGGCCCAGATCGCCGCCCTCATCCCCCGAACTTATTCGCCTCATAACGCGACGCGCCCTGAAGGCCTCCATGGGGACCCCCCGCACCCGCGTCTCTATCGAGGCGTCCGACCCAACAGAGGGAGACCGAAA
>NW_017292865.1:0-379 GCF_001594075.2 Trachymyrmex cornetzi
CGTTGTCATTCTTAAAAACTTGGAATGAAATCGGTACAATACGTTTATAGTTTTCAATTGTGTTTTTCTTTCTTAACCATATAATTTTCTTATTATGTTTATATTGTAATCTTCTTTCGCATTTTTCAAAAAATTGTTGCTGATACTTTACTATGTCAAGCCATATATAATCTGGTAAGATTCCAATCAACTTCCAAGTTATCAGAGTCAAGTCTTTCTGTAATTGACTGACAGATCTATGTAAGTCGAAAATTTCCCAGTTTAATAATTTCTTTTTAAAATAAAGTACCGAACTATCATATTTGTTTTTTGTTCTGAAGTGTTTAAACGTTATTGTACTTCTAACCATATTATTTAAGAGCAGGGATAATTCCATTAT
>NW_017292866.1:0-379 GCF_001594075.2 Trachymyrmex cornetzi
AGACTCTCCCATCGTTTCTGCACAGCTTCACCTACAATATAAAGTGACATTGAATATAATTTAAAAAAATACGAGCAAAATAGAGCAATTTGAATTGAAAACTAACCTGTTTTTGGTGTTGGCTGTTGGCTAACCTCACCGATTCACCGACTACGACTCACTGATAGTCCTTCGGATTCACCGATTGCGACTTAAGACTACCGATTACAGACTAAAGACTCATTGTAGAATCAGCTTTATACTAAATATTTTGGAAATATGCTTAAAATATTTATTATATTAATATTAAATAATATTATACGCCTATAGGGCTATATCACTGTCACTAACGCGTATTTTTATTCCGTCACCTAACGTATCAAACATAACCTCTAATGAG
>NW_017292867.1:0-379 GCF_001594075.2 Trachymyrmex cornetzi
TTAATATTTCAATCATGAAAAAGGAATTTTTATTTTGTGAAACTATACTACGAAGAAATTAGACAGAATTGAACGAAAACGTCAAATATTGGTAATACATGCGGCTCTTTCCCGCCATACGTATGCAATACGAAGCGCATACGAGCCGCGATGCCACGAGAGGTTAGTCTGCGTTCCGTTTCACGCATGATACTCATGATGTAGCGTTTATCCTCGTTTAACATTCGGTGAATGACAAGGATAAATCATGTAGCACACATCATGCATGAAACGGAACGCAGCCTTGGTCGCGTCGCTTGCTCCAACATGCTCCTATTTCCTCTAACCGTAGCTCCTACTTCCTCTAACCGTAGCTCCTACTCACTCTAACGAGCGCGTT
>NW_017292868.1:0-379 GCF_001594075.2 Trachymyrmex cornetzi
TTGCCTCATGACATCAACCGCGCATGCGCCGCATGTAAAAGAAGTTATATGTAAAGTGCTCAGTTAAGTGTAAATTTACGATGTTATATTTTTTTGTTTTAAATTTTCAAATAAAATGCTTTTTATCATGTTTTAATTTTATTAATTCTAAAATATGTTTTCTCAAGCTGTATTTTTTTGATATTTTTAAGTGGTTTCAAATATATTTATATAAATTTTTACAATATCAGTTTGGAGTTAAAAGTACCACCTCGCCAGGGTACATTGTAACACCATTACAATCAACGATAAATGTTAAAAAGAGCCCACTCACCTTAAATTTTGATAAAAATACACTGAATCGATGCGTTTTCGCGTAAAGATTTGACAAGAAAAAAGT